>NW_016157952.1:19356-71141 GCF_001687245.7 Rhagoletis zephyria
GAACCGGAAAACCGCTTTTTTCTATTAATTAACTGAACCATTAACCGAACCGAAATTTCCCACAAAGGTTTGATCCGAAACGAAAACCGAACCACTTTCCACAAAGGTTTAAAGGTTCGTTTCAACTAAGTTTTAATAGATAAATGTACCCACTTTTTTTCTTTTTGTTAAACATGGTAATACCTACCATGTTTGTTAACCATGTGACAATATCAAATGTAAAGGCAACCCATCTCTTGACCCTCAACCTTGCGCGTTATTTTTTATACCCGAGCGCACTTGTGCACAAGGGTATTATAACTTTGGTCACATAACGGTTCTTTGTAACAGGTAAAACGAATCGAGATAGATATAGACAAATGTATACATAAGTGATCAGAATAAAAAGAGAAGTCGATTAAGCGGTGACTGTCTTAACGAAACTTTGTAGGCGCACTTCTTTCGGGCGTAGAACGGATGGTATTGAAAATGGGCAAAATCGGACAATAACCACGCCTATCTCCCATATAACGGTAATTTGGAGAAATACGAAATCTTCGATAAACCAGTAAATATTAAAGCTAATTTATTCAAAATTGATGCCTGCGACAATCCTTTAACAAGAAATACGTTCATGATAAAACTTTGGAAAACGGGCGTGGCACCGCAAACATCACATATATGTATCTCGGTAACCGGTCTACCAATTTATACCAAACTCGGTATGGCTATTGTGCTTGCCAAATAAAAGCAAAACGTTGAAAATCATTGAAATCAGACTAAAATTGAGGTCGCTTTTCATATAACGGTAAATTTCAGAAAAGCTTGAATCTTCAATATTTCGAAATTTAAGGACGCTATTTAATACTTTCACCGGGTATTGAATGTTCGGCTCCGCCCGAACTTAGACTTTATTACTTGTTTGTTTTTTGAACCGTTGAACCGAACCGAAACCCCGGTTCAAAGACCAAAAAAACCGCTTTGGCGAACCAATCCATAAGAGGAAAAACAGTTAGAACCGCTGAACCGAACCGACAAAATTTTTCATCCGGTTCACGTCCCTGCTTTAATCACTAAAGATCTACCCAAACAGCCGTATGATCGGGACTTAAATGACGAAGTAAAAACCCGATTCGACCACTTAGTCCTCGCTGACCCCAAGTTCACGTCCAATGGGAACCTCAATTTGGAATTAGGAGCCGACGTCTACCCACTCATCCTCAGAAGCGGAGTGTTTAATCCGGACAATGGCGTGGTCGTAGCCCAGAACACAGCATTTGGTTGGACCCTAACTGGCACTATATAAAATAGCTCAATCTACCCTAAGTATACTTCGCTACTGAATAATTTTACCCAATTTAAATTAACTGAGTTATATATGTCTATCCACCCCACTAATTTGCAGATCTTGCAAGGCGGCCGGGATGTTTATTCCAAATAAACACATCCCTGCATTATGCTCCTGAGCTCCGAAAAGCGAAGGAAGGATAATGCAGGAATGTAAAACCGCGCCAACTTAACTCCAAGAAAATCAGTTTTTTGTAAAACTACCCGCGCATCAACACGCAAGCGATAGCAGCCCCCATAGGAGACAACAACAACAATCAACAACCTACTCAACACGGAAAACATAAAGTTAAACAGATCAATATACATAAAACCTAAACTAACTCAAATAAAATAAATAAACACATAACACAATTAACTTTATTGTACATACACCCGTACATATGTTATATTTTATACACATAACCCATTATACCCTGCACACCTTGGATTGTTAGCTTTTGAATTATAAATTAAATACTATTTTTTATAATAATTAACTAAGACCCACTTCTTTTCTTAATTCGGAATCGGCCACGAATTGTCGACATACGCCGACAATACCTATCCAGAAATAATATTTGTATGGCAAGATATTTCTGCAAGGGGACAAACCCCTAGAAATGGGCATGGCAATTGCAGGTCTAAAGTTAGCAAAACGCGGATTTTATTGCGGAATTTGGCAGAATATCGCTTCGTTAAGAACATTTCTTCCCCAACTTTTTCAATCCAAGAATATTCTAGAAATTGGCGTGGCTATATTAACCCTTTCCGGTCAAATCCATCACTGATGAATATAAAAATGTTTCCCCTTAATTATAAGGTTCATAGAGCCTCATAATACCAAAAGTAAAGAAAAAATATTTACAAATTGTTTTGGGTAGCTATTAGCGTTACCTCAAATTTGTGCACTCAAGAAAACTCAATAAATATTTCACTAAGTTTGACGGAATACAACTTTTATTTCATTGAAAATGAACTTATTTATGTACAAAATATTTGATTTTACTGCAGACATGTTGGAATGAATATTTTATATCTTTTTAAGTATATTTATTTAAGATACCTTAAAAAATTTTAAATTTTTTCCATGAGAAGATAATTATATAAATAAATTTTGAAAAATTTCAGATACAATTATAATATAAAATACAAATGACCCGTTTTAATAAATTTCCCGGTTTTTCTGCATTCAATAGATCAAGAAATCAAAAACCTACTCTTTACTGCACCAACAGCCACAAGCTCTTTAAAAACCACGGCAAAAACCACCAATTGCCTGTTCAACTGCAACCTTTGCGGGCGTTTGTACAATATATTGTACAAGACACTTACAACCTTTAATTTTTGTACATTTATTTTGACCACTCGGGAAAAAATTTTAAATAACGATAGTTTAATTTTAGCATTTTTATATGATGAAATGCTCTTTATATTTCCATGCTATGTGGTTTTATTAGCGATTTTACTTGACATCTACATATTTTTTGTACAGTAAATTACCACAACTTGCGTGTTTATAAAATGGTCTCTTTTTAATTAAATTCTAAAAATATTTTTGACACGTTTTCGATTTTGAAATTAACGTAAACTATTCGGGGCACTCCAAATCTTCATAAAGTTTAATTTATTTTCAAAAATATTAATAAGATTTTTAGTAGTACGCTTCCAATTAAGACTTTATTGTGGATTTCGCCAGAATATCTATATGGATTGAAAAAGTTGTGAAACTGTTTGCAAAAACCCGATGTTTAACACCTTACTAAATATATCTCATCATAAGTTTTCGAAAATAAATTACAAAAAATTGTTGATTCTCACAAAATAAACCATCTCGTCATAAACAAAAATATTTGAAAAATAGTTCTTGACAACCCCAATTTTTTCGAACCACGTTTTTTAAAGAGAATTAAACAAGGATTACGATGGTATAATTTTGAGTCCCTAATTTACTGGTCTTCACTATGCGAATCAACTTCAAAAAGTTCAGATGTTAGTTGCTAAGTTAGCTTTAGGACAATCTTGAACATCTTATATATAGAAATGTTAAGCCCGAACCCGAGATATAACGATTTGAAGAAGTACATGATTAGTCAGAATCAACTAAAAATGCAAACTTTGAAAGATCATATCTCCGAAGAAAAAAAAAATAAAAAAAATTGAAGCCATATATTATTATATATGACATATTTTTTTTTTTACGAAATCCGTCCGACTTACCAAGTTCCAGAACTCTATCTACAATGAACACTTCCAGAGATATGCAGTGTCCAGAACTCTACCATGAACACTTCCAGAGATATACAGTATAAACAATTAGGTCTGTATGGAGGTGCCACGCCCCCGTTTCAAATAGCTCCAATTTTTCTCCAAGAGTATGCGATTGATTTCGAATATCTCCAGACCAAGTTCCAGAACTCTACCATGAACACTTCCAGAAATATGCAGTATACAAAATTTGTTTTGTATGGGAGGTGCCACGCCCCTTTTTACAATTCCGAAAATTTCTTCAAGAGTATGCAACTGATTTCATATATAGCCATACTAAGTTCCAGTATTCTACCGTTAACATTTTCAGAGATATGCAGTATGAAAAATTCGGTTTGTATGGGAGGTGGCACATCCCCTTTTCCAATAGCTCAAATTTTTCTTCAAGACTAAGCGGTTGATTGCGTAAATCTCCGTACCAAGTTCCAGAACCATACCATGAACACTTCCACAGATATGCAGTATGAAATATTCGGTTTGTATGGGAAGTGCCTCGCTCCCTTTTCCAATAGCTCCAATTTTTAACCGACTTCCAAAAAAGGAGGAGGTTATCAGTTCGTCGGAATATTTTTTTATTTTTTTTTCAATTTTTTTTCTATTTTTTTTTTATAAATTTTACCGCATAACTTTGGACCACGTCATTTCGATAATTCTTTTTGCATCGGAAAGGTAGTGTCTCAGAGCTTGGCCCATACTAATCTGGTTAAGGTCCGATCAGTGGATCATGAGATATATACATATGTATTTTTTTTGTATGAGAGTTGAAGTCGGTTTTTTTTCGCTAAAAATTACTTGTTCTCTAAGAGTATGCGATTTATTTCGTATATCTTCATACCAAGTTCCAGAACTCTACCATTAACACTTCCAGAGATATGGAGTATGAAAAAATTCGATTTGTATTGGAGGTGCCACGCCTCCTTTACATATAGATTTTTTTTTTGCCTAAAACCGTCCTTGGGACACGTGCGGCTGGTATCTGAAGTTTAAAAAAATCGGTTCAGCCGTTCTCGAGCTTTGCGAACACTAAAAAAACGGCTTTCAGAACATATATTACTATAGACATATTATATATTATTTTATTTTGGCTGTATCCGTTTTTTCTGATTTTCGTAAAAAAAAACTAGCCTATTGACGAATTCGCCCCTTGATATGGCTATTCGAAATTGCAGGAAAATTGGAAAACTGGATCCTATAAGCTTATCCAGGCAAAAAGCTACCTACGTACAAAATTTTAATCAAATCGGACCATAGATACGATTTTTCGAATAGATCGGTCCCTGGTCCACTTCGCGGAAAAAAGGATTCTATACGCTATAAAGCTACCTACGTACCAAGTTTTAAGAAAATCGAACCATAATAAGATTTTTTTCGAATAGATCGGTCTCTGGTCCACCTAACGGAAAAAGGTAAATTTTTTGCCTAAAACATGGTGGTTGCTGAAAGCTATTAATATACAAAATTTCATGGAAATCGGAAAAGCCGTTCGCGAGATTAAATGTTACAAAATAGGGATTTCTCTTTATACATATAATTAGTATAGGTTATAAAAGTGTAGAACAGTCCCTTTCTATAGTTAAATAACTGTGCCAGCGGACATTTTTTTTACAGCTTCCTTTCAGATGCTAAGTTGCGAATACTCACAACTCTGGGTCTATTAGAGGCACACATTCAGCTCTGGTGTAATTTTCAAGAGTATGTTATATAGAATATATTATTTTAACGCCATTTTCAGATATCTAACGGTAAAAATGTTTCGCGGAAAAACAGGGAAACTTAGTTAAATTTGAATAATCCATAATCACTGATATTCTAGTTAGTTTTGGGATTACAGCAAGCGGGTATTGTTTCATATCGGATAATACACTACAGTACCTCTTATTATGATATATTTTCTTCTGAAAAATACCCAACAGATATAGCGATTTTGACCACATACCTATGAAACTATGCATAATCACCAAAATCAAAAGTTCCTGATCGTGCAATAAAATAAGGTCGAATTTAAAAGATGACACTTAAAATCTTTATCATTCCTTCGCAAATATTATCAAAAAAGTCGACCTAATTAAAAGTAAATACGCAGGTTTTCTAAATTAAATCGTCTTTTTTACATACATACCAAAAATTTGTCGCACGTGGACAACGTTGCCAGAAAAAAAATCTGAAATCGTCCAAATTATTTTCAAAAATCGTCATTTTGATACCCAAATCATAATTTCAATGAAGTATAAAAATGTTTTTATTATGTAAATCAGACGTTCCCAAACTTTTTCCCCCCGTAGACCCCTTTCAAAACCTTACTGGTTTCGGTGGACCCCCAGCAGCTACATGCCTAACAAATTCCCAAAGCTCATCAAAAATTTTAAGACTACATCTAACGATGTAAATTTGCATCGCGGGTGAGTTCCAAAACTAAATTCGAAGTGGCAAAAATAAAAATAAAATATTTTATCGCGTTCTCTTTATTAAAACAATGTAATTATTCACTTGCAAGTTTTAAAAAACAGAGCTCGTAAAGCGATCAAAGTGGTCTCTAGCTCTGAGGAGTTATATTTCTTAAGAGAACTCCGAGCACTATCGTTATTTACATTCTCTTTAGTAAAACCTCCCCCCTCACATGTTTGTCTCACTCATGAATTTGCATGTGGCGTATTGGTAAAATAGTTTATTTGTGACGAGTTTTAAAGTGATGAGAATGCCTGGTTTGCGCCAGTTCTGGCCAAATGGTTAGATGTCTCATTAGCAACTCCCGAGTGACCTGGTACCCAGAGTAAAGCAAGCTCGTTATGTTTACTAACATAAAATAATAACATAAGTTGAGACTTGCATTGCCGAACTAGTTAGGAAGTACTTAGATAGAGGGCTGGCCAATGCCTTAAGTGCAGCCTGGCTGCCACTTCAGATATGTAAACTCCTTCCCCTCTACCTATTGTATATCACGTAGGTCATGGCTTTGAGGATTGCATTCCCCATGATACAAGTGAAGCTTATCCCCATTAGCTTCGAAAAAGATTCCACATCCCGACCCAGTGTCAGTTGTGGAGCCATCAGAGAAGACTCGACAATGTGTGACTCCGGGCACAGTGCTGGAATTAAACCGGCATTCATCTCCAGGGAACTCAACATTATAGAACCTCTTCAACAAAGGTAATGGTGGCATACTATCCTATAGCATTGAAAATACACAGGTGCTCAAATCTCTGCCGCCAGGATTTTTCGCCGCGCCCCACTCAGTGTTATAAGAATATCCGTTTCTTTCTAGTCTGAAGGTGGCCTTTAAGGCTTCCCTACGTATGAAGACATAAAGTGACGGTAAGTGCAGCAGTGCGTCAAGCGTCACTACACACCACTCAAAAAAAATAAAGTTAAATAAAGAGGATATCAAGCAACCATTTTGATTCTTTACTATCGATAAATTTTCGTGGACCCCCAGTTACACGCCAACGTAGACCCCCGTCGAGTCTCCCGTGGAGCCCTGGGGGTCCACCTGGATCACTTTGGGAATCACTGATGTAAATATATGTTCTTTCAAACCATGCGATTGATTATGTTTTTCTGTAATTTGACACATATTTCAGAGCGAGAAAAATTATGTTTCCAGCTTAAAATATATTGGGAGATATTTATGCATATTTGTTCTATGAAAAGTGGACTAGCATTCAAATCAGTTATATAAATAGGCAATCATGTTTCCTTTACACCCCTTTTACGGCTAAACCATACTTCTAAGGTATAAACAATTATATATCATTAGAAAGGTATTTTGATGCTGCTGTGCCGGCAATTTTTAAAATTTCAAATTAGTTTAAAATAGAGCGAAAAAATCAATTCAAAAGTCACACCAATACCAGTGCCATACATGTACGTGGTTGGGGCGGAAATGCCCCCGAAATGTATGCTTTAATATTGATACTGAATTACAGAAACGTGCTAAGCAGCAGTTTAGGAATAAGATGTATGTATGTTTGTACATGAATAGATTAGACTCAAACAAGGAAGAAGGTAAAGTTTAGTATGGAGAAGAAGAAAGGGCTAAATACAGAAATTAAAATAAAAGTAAAGAAACCTAAATATAATGACAAAATTTAAATACCTAACCTAATAACAATGGTGGGGGTGAATATACAAATGAAGAAAAGAATGGACATATTTAGATCAGGATAAAGGAAAAGATAAAGATGAAGACCAAGACGAGGAAGAAGATGAAGATGAAGATGAAGATGAACATGAACATGAACATGAACATCAGCATCAACATCTACATCAACATGGACTTGAACATGAACATGAACTTGAACATGAACATGAAGTTGAAGATAAAGATAAACATATACATTAAAAGCGATAGAGACAAAGGTAGAGAGGAAGACAGTGATAGGGATAAAAAGAAAATACAACTGAAGAATGTGCGATGTTATATTGTGGTGTGTTATGTTACATATGTTACGTTATTTAATCTTATGTTATGGTATGTTATGTTATGCTAAGTACTAAGCTAAACTTCCCTCCACTTAACCTATTCCAATTAATGTTATTTCAGCTCAACTCAACTCACATAAACTATCCTTAATTTTAGCGGTTGAATCTCAACCGCTGGGCAAACACTAGTGATATTAATTAAGCAAAAATTTTCATTAATAACGGCCTCAAATTCGATCAAATTAATGAATATACCCAGCAAACACACGAAAAAATATTCTGCAAAGTTTTATAAACCCTTAATTCTCAATTTGAGTTTCAACATTCCTTACCATTTGAGAATTATCATTTTCTCAAATCCTATTCCTCAATTTGCCCTTAAGATGAGTTTCAGCATTGCTTACCATTTGAGATTTATCATTTTCTCAAACCCTATTCCTCAGTTTGCCCTTAAGTTGAGGAATATTTGAGAAATTATTAACAGCTTTCTGGCAGCGCTTTTGTTTCTTTTGTTGTAATGTTCGTGGAAAAAGTGAAAAAAAAACTGAAATAAAAATTAACGCATCAAGAAAACAATAAATGGTGAGTTAAGCAACAACTTAAAGGCAAAGTTTAGCGCTTAGTTCAGTGGAAGAAACAATGCAAAGAAAGAAATTAAAAAATGAAGTGAAGCAGATAGATCTTCTTGCAGAGCGTGAAGTGGCCCTTCCTACACGTCAGGATGCTCAGGGCCAAGAAAATACTTTCACTGCAAGCCCGTCCACTCCAAATATATCAGTTAAACTGAGTGAGTCGGAAAGTGATGGTGTTCCAGATTTCGAAAAATCTGTAAATTTGAGAATTGAGTTAGCCGCATTCTATATATCAACGGCGGCTACCAATAGTTTATTAACAATATTGTGCAAACGCGTGGATGGTCTTCCACGGGATTCAAGGACTTTAAAATGCCCTCCTAGAAGACCGCCTGCTGAAAGTATGGGACTAGGAGAAAACATTCGCTACGGTGTTGAGGACTCACTAATTGATTTTTTACTAAACAACTCCTATAGTTTGATGGAAATCCATCTTAACGTTAATATTGACGGCCTTCCACTCTCAAAAAGTTCCAATTCGCGGACTTGACCAATATTAATAAATGTTAATAGGACGCCTAATGTTATGGTTGTAGGGGCTTATTGCGGCAATAGTAAACCATTATCTCCAAATGATTATTTGCAAAGGTTTGTAAATGAATTGTTGGAGTTGTTAGAAAGGGGGTTGGATTACAATGGCAATCATTATTTCACTCATTGTCGCTTTATTTGCTATGCGCCAGCAAAGTCTTATATTTTAGGAGTTAAAAGACACACTGGTTTCTCTAGTTGTATCAAATGTACGCAAAGAGGAGAATCCCTTGGGCAAAGAATGATTTTTCGTAGTGAAATTCATTGCGCTATAACAGATTTAAGTTTCCGACCCCGTTTGGACGTAAATCATCACAAACTGATCGAGTCAACAGCTATCGAAAAACTGCCCATCGATATTGTAAACTCTTTTCCTTATGATTACATGCATGTTGTATACCTTGGTGTAACCAAATCTTTGCTTGTTGGATGGGTTAGGAAGAGAAATAAAACTTATTCTTTGAAATCCTCGACTACAAGCTTGTTAAATTCTCGATATTGTTTCTAAGTAATCAGGTTCCAAAAGAATTTGCTCGTCATCCACGTGGCCTGAGCGATATTGAAAGGTTTAAGGCTACTGATCTAAGGACATTCCTGTTATATGCAGGAATTTTCACTTTAGCTGAAGTTTTAGATGTAGAAAGATGCTAAGCTTGGGCATAAGAATAGTATTGAATGAAAAGTCCTGTAAGGAAAGCAATGAGTGCGCAAAAATACTCTTGAATGAATTTGTTAAAAAAATTCCAAATTTGTATGATGATCCTTTTTTAACATTCAACTATCACTGCCTTACCCCCTTGCATAGTGATGCATTGAACCATGGCTGCTTAGAATCTGTAAGCGCCTTCAAATTCGAAAACCTTTTGTCGAAACTCAAACGGAAATGCAATAAAAAAAATCACATTGCTGCACAAATATATAACCGCTTGGTTGAGGAAAGTTTATATTCCTCTCAATATTCTGCAGCAAAAATTACAAATAAAAAAGCAGATGAAAATGGACCAGTGAAGTCAATAAATACAGAATTATTTTACTTATCCCTTAAACGTCCAGATAATTTTTACAGCGTGCAAAAGAATATATTTATTCTCAAAGGAATTTCAAAAAAAGACAGTTCTTTTGAAATTATTGGCAGAGAAGTTATAAACTTTACCGACTTTTTTATGATTCCTATAAAATCATCCAATTTTAATATAAAATGTTGCGCCACATTGCAGTTTTCTGATTGTCAAATTCAGCGTTCAGTGGAAGAAATAACTCGGAAAATCAATGTCTTTAATAATTTCGAATGTAACAAATTTATATTTATACCTTTCATTCACATGTAAATGGATTTAAGCAGCACATTTCTTAGTTCGACAGAAGTACTAGCAGAAGAGCTGATATCTAAAAAAGGTGAGTTTTATTTATTATTTGATAAATATATACATATCTTATGATATTATTTTTAATCTTTCATATTTAGATGAGTTAAACCAAAAAATTGATAAATTTCAAGAAAATGTTTTAAAAGGTCAAGTTATTGTAGTGTTTACGTTATTGGACTTTTGACTAAACAATCGGGGCTACCACTAAATCCATCGTATTCCAATTTTCTCGAATTGCTACCAACGCACAAAGTGCAAAAATCCATAAACATTAATCCTTAAAACGTTAATATCAACCAATATGTCTGTATATCGCCAGTATTTTATATACATTTTTAATATTTACAGAGCACGAAATTACGCAAAAGCTTCTCAAACGCGTTCTCGAAGATTTTGAGGCCAAAATACAAAAAGCGGAAAACAAATTTAATGAAGCGTATAACTTGCATACTATTTCAACTAACCAAAGCGTATAACTTGCATACTATTTCAACTTGAAACTCATAACAACATACATTTGACTTTTCTAGGTTACCGATTTTTTGAGCATCATTTGTGGCAATTCATCCAAATTTTTAAAGGGAGCATGGCGAAAAATGATGACAGACGAAGTAGCACAAAAATTTTGCTGGCAAGGAACAAATACGCCCGTTCGAGCTGTAAGTGTAACAACAGCACTAAAACGTTAGTATGCCCTATTTTTCTTTAATTTTTACACATTTGTATACACACATATGTATATCCTTTCAGAAGCGTACAATCAAAAATTTCAAAAGAACAGTAATATCATTTTTCCAGCATTAATCAGAATTTTTATAAAATTTCTAAGTATGCAGTTTTATAGTCCACTAAATATTAGTATTATAACGAGCAAGTATGAACTTGATTATTTATATTCCTTTTTCTGACGATTTTGTGCACTTTGTTATATAAACAATTGTTGAACAAACTTTGTATGGAGACAATGCGTGACACCGTCAGCAAAAAAAAAAATATAAAAAATCAACGCGAATTCCTAGCCGATTGAAACTGGCACTTCATTGTACTGAAATAAGCAATAAAGGTGCATACCTAAAATTTTTCTAATAGTTCTGAATAAAAAGTTTGAAAATTTTTGAATTTTTATAATTTTTGTTCAAAGTTTGAAAAGTGGTTTATATGCTATTTGTTTCATATTGGATGAGCTAGACTTGTATAAAAACTAATAAAAAACATAAAACAAACAAAATAAAAAAGTCAAAACTGGTTAAAATATTGAGGTGCTATTATTTTGACCGTAGGTGTAAATTAAATGTCAACAAATTGAACTTTGAATAACTACGATATATGCTTATGGCTTTATTCATAAAAAATTAGGTAGGTTTAAAGAGCTTTATAAAATGACGTTTTCATACATTTTTCAGTTTATAAACCTTTTTTAAAGCTACTATATTTTTTATGAATAAGGCCATTAGTATTTATTTGAAAAGGAATTAAATCAGTGTTATAAGAATATCCGTTTCTTTCTAGTCTGAAGGTGGCCTTTAAGGCTTCCCTACGTATGAAGACATAAAGTGACGGTAAGTGCAGCAGTGCGTCAAGCGTCACTACACACCACTCAAAAAAAAATAAAGTTAAATAAAGAGGATATCAAGCAACCATTTTGATTCTTTACTATCGATAAATTTTCGTGGACCCCCAGTTACACGCCAACGTAGACCCCCGTCGAGTCTCCCGTGGAGCCCTGGGGGTCCACCTGGATCACTTTGGGAATCACTGATGTAAATATATGTTCTTTCAAACCATGCGATTGATTATGTTTTTCTGTAATTTGACACATATTTCAGAGCGAGAAAAATTATGTTTCCAGCTTAAAATATATTGGGAGATATTTATGCATATTTGTTCTATGAAAAGTGGACTAGCATTCAAATCAGTTATATAAATAGGCAATCATGTTTCCTTTACACCCCTTTTACGGCTAAACCATACTTCTAAGGTATAAACAATTATATATCATTAGAAAGGTATTTTGATGCTGCTGTGCCGGCAATTTTTAAAATTTCAAATTAGTTTAAAATAGAGCGAAAAAATCAATTCAAAAGTCACACCAATACCAGTGCCATACATGTACGTGGTTGGGGCGGAAATGCCCCCGAAATGTATGCTTTAATATTGATACTGAATTACAGAAACGTGCTAAGCAGCAGTTTAGGAATAAGATGTATGTATGTTTGTACATGAATAGATTAGACTCAAACAAGGAAGAAGGTAAAGTTTAGTATGGAGAAGAAGAAAGGGCTAAATACAGAAATTAAAATAAAAGTAAAGAAACCTAAATATAATGACAAAATTTAAATACCTAACCTAATAACAATGGTGGGGGTGAATATACAAATGAAGAAAAGAATGGACATATTTAGATCAGGATAAAGGAAAAGATAAAGATGAAGACCAAGACGAGGAAGAAGATGAAGATGAAGATGAAGATGAAGATGAAGATGAAGATGAAGATGAAGATGAACATGAACATGAACATGAACATGAACATCAGCATCAACATCTACATCAACATGGACTTGAACATGAACATGAACTTGAACATGAAGTTGAAGATAAAGATAAACATATACATTAAATGCGATAGAGACAAAGGTAGAGAGGAAGAAAGTGATAGGGATAAAAAGAAAATACAACTGAAGAATGTGCGATGTTATATTTTGGGGTGTTATGTTACATATGTTACGTTATTTAATCTTATGTTATGGTATGTTATGTTATGCTAAGTACTAAGCTAAACTTCCCTCCACTTAACCTATTCCAATTAATGTTATTTCAGCTCAACTCAACTCACATAAACTATCCTTAATTTTAGCGGTTGAATCTCAACCGCTGGGCAAACACTAGTGATATTAATTAAGCAAAAATTTTCATTAATAACGGCCTCAAATTCGATCAAATTAATGAATATACCCAGCAAATACACGAAAAAATATTCTGCAAAGTTTTATAAACCCTTAATTCTCAATTTGAGTTTCAACATTCCTT
This sequence comes from Rhagoletis zephyria, assembly GCF_001687245.7. Taxonomy (NCBI): domain Eukaryota; kingdom Metazoa; phylum Arthropoda; class Insecta; order Diptera; family Tephritidae; genus Rhagoletis; species Rhagoletis zephyria. The sequence goes on from NW_016157952.1 coordinate 32,906, forward strand.
ACCATTTGAGAATTATCATTTTCTCAAATCCTATTCCTCAATTTGCCCTTAAGATGAGTTTCAGCATTGCTTACCATTTGAGATTTATAATTTTCCCAAANAAAAATATTCTGCAAAGTTTTATAAACCCTTAATTCTCAATTTGAGTTTCAACATTCCTTACCATTTGAGAATTATCATTTTCTCAAATCCTATTCCTCAATTTGCCCTTAAGATGAGTTTCAGCATTGCTTACCATTTGAGATTTATCATTTTCCCAAACCCTATTCCTCAGTTTGCCCTTAAGTTGAGGAATATTTGAGAAATTATTAACAGCTTTCTGGCAGCGCTTTTGTTTCTTTTGTTGTAATGTTCGTGGAAAAAGTGAAAAAAAACTGAAATAAAAATTAACGCATCAAGAAAACAATAAATGGTGAGTTAAACAACAACTTAAAGGCAAAGTTTAGCGCTTAGTTCAATGGAAGAAACAATGCAAAGAAAGAAATTAAAAAATGAAGTGAAGCAGATAGATCTTCTTGCAGAGCGTGAAGTGGCCCTTCCTACACGTCAGGATACTCAGGGCCAAGAAAATACTTTCACTGCAAGCCCGTCCACTCCAAATATATCAGATGGTGNCTACACGTCAGGATGCTCAGGGCCAAGAAAATACTTTCACTGCAAGCCCGTCCACTCCAAATATATCAGTTAAACTGAGTGAGTCGGAAAGTGATGGTGTTCCAGATTTCGAAAAATCTGTAAATTTGAGAATTGAGTTAGCCGCATTCTATATATCAACGGCGGCTACCAATAGTTTATTAACAATATTGTGCAAACGCGTGGATGGTCTTCCCCGGGATTCAAGGACTTTAAAATGCCCTCCTAGAAGACCGCCTGCTGAAAGTATGGGACTAGGAGAAATCATTCGCTACGGTGTTGAGGACTCACTAATTGATTTTTTACTAAACAACTCCTATAGTTTGATGGAAATCCATCTTAACGTTAATATTGACGGCCTTCCACTCTCAAAAAGTTCCAATTCGCGGACTTGACCAATATTAATAAATGTTAATAGGACGCCTAATGTTATGGTTGTAGGGGCTTATTGCGGCAATAGTAAACCATTATCTCCAAATGATTATTTGCAAAGGTTTGTAAATGAATTGTTGGAGTTGTTAGAAAGGGGGTTGGATTACAATGGCAATCATTATTTCACTCATTGTCGCTCATTTATTTGCTATGCGCCTGCAAAGTCTTATATTTTAGGAGTTAAAAGACACACTGGTTTCTCTAGTTGTATCAAATGTACGCAAAGAGGAGAATCCCTTGGGCAAAGAATGATTTTTCGTAGTGAAATTCATTGCGCTATAACAGATTTAAGTTTCCGACCCCGTTTGGACGTAAATCATCACAAACTGATCGAGTCAACAGCTATCGAAAAACTGCCCATCGATATTGTAAACTCTTTTCCTTATGATTACATGCATGTTGTATACCTTGGTGTAACCAAATCTTTGCTTGTTGGATGGGTTAGGAAGAGAAATAAAACTTATTCTTTGAAATCCTCGACTACAAGCTTGTTAAATTCTCGATATTGTTTCTAAGTAATCAGGTTCCAAAAGAATTTGCTCGTCATCCACGTGGCCTGAGCGATATTGAAAGGTTTAAGGCTACTGATCTAAGGACATTCCTGTTATATGCAGGAATTTTCACTTTAGCTGAAGTTTTAGATGTAGAAAGATGCTAAGCTTGGGCATAAGAATAGTATTGAATGAAAAGTCCTGTAAGGAAAGCAATGAGTGCGCAAAAATACTCTTGAATGAATTTGTTAAAAAAATTCCAAATTTGTATGATGATCCTTTTTTAACATTCAACTATCACTGCCTTACCCCCTTGCATAGTGATGCATTGAACCATGGCTGCTTAGAATCTGTAAGCGCCTTCAAATTCGAAAACCTTTTGTCGAAACTCAAACGGAAATGCAATAAAAAAAATCACATTGCTGCACAAATATATAACCGCTTGGTTGAGGAAAGTTTATATTCCTCTCAATATTCTGCAGCAAAAATTACAAATAAAAAAGCAGATGAAAATGGACCAGTGAAGTCAATAAATACAGAATTATTTTACTTATCCCTTAAACGTCCAGATAATTTTTACAGCGTGCAAAAGAATATATTTATTCTCAAAGGAATTTCAAAAAAAGACAGTTCTTTTGAAATTATTGGCAGAGAAGTTATAAACTTTACCGACTTTTTTATGATTCCTATAAAATCATCCAATTTTAATATAAAATGTTGCGCCACATTGCAGTTTTCTGATTGTCAAATTCAGCGTTCAGTGGAAGAAATAACTCAGAAAATCAATGTCTTTAATAATTTCGAATGTAACAAATTTATATTTATACCTTTCATTCACATGTAAATGGATTTAAGCAGCACATTTCTTAGTTCGACAGAAGTACTAGCAGAAGAGCTGATATCTAAAAAAGGTGAGTTTTATTTATTATTTGATAAATATATACATATCTTATGATATTATTTTTAATCTTTCATATTTAGCTCATCTAACCACCACACCAAAAAATTGATAAATTCCAAGAAAATGTTTTAAAAGGTCAAGTTATTGTAGTGTTTACGTTATTGGACTTTTGACTAAACAATCGGGGCTACCACTAAATCCATCGTATTCCAATTTTCTCGAATTGCTACCAACGCACAAAGTGCAAAAATCCATAAACATTAACCCTTAAAACGTTAATATCAACCAATATGTCTGTATATCGCCAGTATTTTATATACATTTTTAATATTTACAGAGCACGAAATTACGCAAAAGCTTCTCAAACGCGTTCTCGAAGATTTTGAGGCCAAAATACAAAAAGCGGAAAACAAATTTAATGAAGCGTATAACTTGCATACTATTTCAACTAACCAAAGCGTATAACTTGCATACTATTTCAACTTGAAACTCATAACAACATACATTTGACTTTTCTAGGTTACCGATTTTTTGAGCATCATTTGTGGCAATTCATCCAAATTTTTAAAGGGAGCATGGCGAAAAATGATGACAGACGAAGTAGCACAAAAATTTTGCTGGCAAGGAACAAATACGCCCGTTCGAGCTTTAAGTGTAACAACAGCACTAAAACATTAGTATGCCCTATTTTTCTTTAATTTTTACACATTTGTATACACACATATGTATATCCTTTCAGAAGCGTACAATCAAAAATTTCAAAAGAACAGTAATATCATTTTTCCAGCATGCCAACAATCATCTGCAGAAATAGCATGCATGCAAAGAGCAAAAGGAAAATAAAAAATAACTTAAATATGTATACATATGTTTGCTCATTAATTAAATCTGTATAGGTCTAAAAAGTAACTTTGGGATATCTGTGAATACCCCTGACAAGTTTCAGATAAATGCTATATATATGCTATATTAACCCTGAAAGAAAATGAATTTTGAAAATATGTGCATATGAGTTATAAATAAATTTATATAACTATGGCTTAATGGATTTAACTAAACTTGTCAGGTGTACCACAGATATCGTAAAGTTGCTTTTCGGCCCTATAGAGATTTATTTATTTTAAATTATTTTCATCATTTAGGAAAACCTTTAGTAGAGGTGCAATTGGTAATCTCCATGATTTGCGATTTGAAATAAGAAGCTGATATTTTGTCATACTGCGATTTGAAATGCACCCTACGATCTTTTAATTTTTTAAGTCGTTGTTCTTTGAATTCTCTTTAAATTTTTTTTTTATTTACGGTACGGTGAAAACAATAATATTTAACATTTTGACCAGCTATATCTATTTCTCTTTTCTGTGTTTAATGTTCAGTAGTTTTGTACAAAAGTATAGCTATCTAAGAAAAACCAAATAAATCTAAATTTCAAATTTTGTACAAAAATTAAAAAAAATGTTCACCAAAAATAACATTTTAATCAGAATTTTTATAAAATATTTTTTAGCCGATTGAAACTGGCACTTCATTGTACTGAAATAAGCAATAAAGCTGCATACCTAAAATTTTTCTAATAGTTCTGAATAAAAAGTTTGAAAATTTTTGAATTTTTATAATTTTTGTTCAAAGTTTGAAAAGTGGTTTATATGCTATTTGTTTCATATTGGATGAGCTAGACTTGTATAAAAACTAATAAAAAACATTAAACAAACAAAATAAAAAAGTCAAAACTGGTTAAAATATTGAGGTGCTATTATTTTGACCGTAGGTGTAAATTAAATGTCAACAAATTGAACTTTGAATAACTACGATATATGCTTATGGCCTTATTCATAAAAAATTAGGTAGGTTTAAAGAGCTTTATAAAATGACGTTTTCATACACTTTTCAGTTTATAAACCTTTTTCAAAGCTACTATATTTTTTATGAATAAGGCCATTAGTATTTATTTGAAAAGGAATTAAATGAATCATAAAAAGCTGGTACTTCGTATAATTTTTAATCTAAATAAGTAACCAAAAGTACAAAACAAAATAAAATGTATTAAAAGTATAAGATAAAACAGAAACTTTCATTTGGTACCAATCGGAGAAATGGATTTGAGGTCAAGTGGAGAATTAACAATTTCTCAACTTGATAACTAAGAAAATCTTCATGTAAAAAAAGTGCCTTTTATGTTGAGAACACTATAAACCGCTCGTTGAGATGCTGGTGAGAGTTAACGCTGGAGATTTGAGAAGGCTTTTTAATATCAAGTGCGTCTCAAGTTGATATCAAACCGAAAGGTTTGCTGGGTAATTGTTATAAGTCCATGAACAACAACAACAAAAAAAAATAACTTAAAGGCGAACACACCTAAAGCTAAACATTCTAATAATAGGATATGTATTGACAAAAAACCAACAACAACAACAACCATATGATCAAGTCTGAATAGCAGCAGAATAGCTGCCCTTGATTTTAGTTGGGTTCACAGGTGAATAAAGTGGAAAAAGCTACAACAGTTTACGTGGCGAACTTAGCTCAGTGGGTAGACCACTTGGATTTGTAATCCGAGGTCGCTAGTTCATATCCCAGTGACGGCAGTTAAAGAAATTGGATGAGGAGATGTGACTCCGACTCTGAGTCAAAATTTCTGAAACGGGCCACTTTAATTATGTGATATTTTATTTGCCATCAGCAATGGTATTTTTTCATTGCTATTGACAATGCAAACAAATATCTAACTTTGATTTTACAAAAAACCAAATTTTTGTCTTATATATCGCCAAGTGTTTTGTTTTTGTACTTTTTACTTCAAAATTCAGTTACAGACGATCTAATTGACCTATTTTGACAATTCAACCGTCATTTTCATTGTTCTTAAAAACTCTTCAAGAGCATAGGTCTTATTTATTTAAAAATAATTTTTAGGGTTAAATGTTTATAAAATTGTTGGTAAAAAAAAAACAACACCACCACTTTTTCACACAGAAAAAAAACACATATGCAAAATTTTACTCTGTAAAATATTCTGTAGAGAAAAAAATGGATCGCAACCTGGAAAACCGTTACTTTTATTTGAAGGCTGCCGCGCAATGCAACGAGCGCGTGCGGACTTATTTTGATCAAGTGGTTCTGCAACCAGCGTGCCCTCACCGGCTTATTTGCTTTCATGTGACACAGTCAAAAATAAACAGAGGTAAATTTAAGTAAACAAGTAATTTTTAAGCAAAAAACAAAACCGACTTCAATTCTCATATAAAAATGTAAGATAATCGTTGATTTCTTAATGATCAAATGATATGATTTAAAATTAGTGTGGGAACACCCATCCTTTAAAAAAAGAATTTAGAAATCGGTTAACGTGGTCCAAAGTTATGCGGTAACATACAAAAAAAAAAGTATTCCGACGAATTTATAACCCTCTCCTTTTTGTGGAGTCGTTTAAAATTATATTTTTGCAATTCATTTATTGATTGAATCCTTGCACACAATTTATTGTTTAACTAGGTTAAGTTCTTGAAAAGTATCAATAGATACTAGAATACTCATATAAAGTTTTTTGATACGAGGAATTCATTTTTGAAGTTTGTTTTTTATTAGCTCTGCGCTAGATGGCGCTGTAGGCAAATTTTATTGACTTTCATTGAGTTTTTTTCAAATAAATACTAAAATTACAGGTCTCTAAAAAATTCAGTAGCGATGAGAAACTTATATTATTCGGATTAAAAATAAAAATTTTAAACACCGCAATTAATATCTTAAACAGAAATTCATTTATTTATTGTATTTTATTTTATTCTTTTGTCTACTATTTTTTCAAACTTTCTTCTTTGTTTCATTTTGAAACCTATAACACTATGCGACAAAATCAAACTGGTTGGCTCGGTATTGATTAAAACCAAATGCAAGTGATAGTTTTAGATGTTAATAATATCTACTACGTTAGTGGCTTTTTTCGAGTTTAGCTCTAAGAAAGAAAATATCAACATTATTTTTTGGTATTTGTTGGTGGATAATAGCTACAGCTGATGACATTTGGGTCTGTTGTTCATCACAGTGGTGCACCAAGACGCTGGAAAAATGTATTTGGCATAGAAAACGATGCTCTTTTTTTATGAAACAAAAACTATTAACCCTTTCCCAACATTTTTTGAAGTAGTGAACAAAAAAATTTTTTTTTGAACTCAACTCAGAGATTTCGACTTGAATAGACATAAAAAACATACAAAAAATGAAAAACCGGTTTTAGAGAGAGTACAATCCCTTGGAAAATTTGGTCAATATATTAACCAATTTCAATGAAAGGAGTAAAAAATTCAAGAAATTTTTTCATTCTATTTNTTTTTTTGCAGTTCTTTGTCTGAGCCCAGCGGAGGTCTCCCGAACCTATTTATGCGTGCTGTCCCAGTTGCATTAATTTTCAAATGTGTAAGAATTTCAAGCAGGTTGTATGAATTGAAAAAGTTGTCGAAATAAAGATTATGTCCACTGTTGACTAGTCTTTTGCATAGATGTAGGACAATTGCGGTCGAGAATCCATATTTTGTTAAAACTTGCGGGTCTAAACAAGTTTGTTTTCCTTGATATAACTCAAAGTCATAAGGAAAGCCCGATTTACCACAAAGAACGTAATTTTTTATACCCCATGGGTTTGGCTTCCCTTTGTGATAAACTTTACAAGAAAGTCTTCCTTTGAAAGGTATTATTTGTTCGTCAATGCACACATCTTGTTCAACCGGCTCTTCAAGGCATCGATTCCTAATAGCATCTATTAACGGACGTATTTTCACAAATTTGTCACTAAATCAGAATCACAGCTAATCCTAGCTAGATAGATAATACTAACGGAAGCTAAAGCAAAAATTGTTGGATGAAGAATGGTTGAAGGAGAACGGGAATTTGAAAAAGGTAACGGAAGCGCGGGGATTAAATTGCCAAGCTCAAAATTTTCAATAGGCATCTTTTTTTTTGGGCCCCACGTTGAGCGCCATTTTTATATTATGTAACGTGCAAAAATGTGACGACCATGTAGCCCCTCTGTCTACTCTACTGTTCCGGCCGTGCTCAGGGTACTGGGGTGGGTTTTGGAGCTACATGAATCATAAAAAAAAAAACATTACACAATACAAAAAGTCGTAGACAGATTAGGTAAAACTAAGGACTTCAAACCACTGAACAACCTTGAGATGTCGTCTGAACAGAACTGGGATGGTTGCGTTCTTTTCTCTCTACCCTCCCTACCTGTAGAGTCTTTTAATATTATATGACCCTACCCTTGATTAGGTCTGAGTGCAAGTTACCTTAGGTGCCCATTAATAAGATAAAGTTCAATTCATGTTGAATTGGTTTTACAAAATATAATTAGGAATCAAATTCAAACTTAATATAGGTTAACAATTCAAAAAAAAAATAAAAAAATAATAAAAAATAAATAAATATATATAAGGTTTAAGTTAGTAGAGTACAAGTTCAATGTAATGCAATATAATGGTAAACAAAAAGTTCAAAATTTCGAATATTATATTCAGCAGCTTACGAGATCTTATGATAAATACGCATATACTAAAGTAAAGAAAAAAAAAGGTATTAATGAAGGCAAAGCTAAATTCAATTCATATATGTATATACAAGATTATATCTATGCACCTATGTACATAATATGCACATATATGTATATATATAATATAAGTATAGGGGTATGTACCATAAATAGTCTACGCGCTGATAGAGCCTATAGTTATTCCTTTGTTTTTGTTATCTCCCTCGTTTTTGTGTTTTTTTTTTCTTTTTTTATAATGCACTGTGTTTTTGTTAGTTGTTTTTTTTTCTTGTTGGTATATATTGTACATATATTATTTCTCACATAGTACTTACAGCAATAACATGCATGATCCATCGATGTCAGCAGGCCTGGTGACGATGAGGTATGTATGTAAGTCTGTAGCTGCGGAGCGCATTTAGGCAGAGGATTAAGTCATGTAACAAAAACACTGGTGCAATCTTCACAACGGTATAGCAAAAATGAGACTTATTAGCTGTTTACTATATATGTACATATATATGATTTAAAAGTTAAATTTTTGTTTGTATCTCCGTCCAAGCAAAAAAATATATTCTTGCTTTTCATCACCCTTGTCCGTGTGTCTGAAACTGAGCGCCTGGTCTACTGCATATGCATAAAGCTGCACTGACCAGAGCTGTTTTATTTACGTAAGTCCAACGACTTGTGACCATAAGACGTTCTTCACTGGTACTGCTAAATAATAGAGGCGCTGATACCAAAGACCTGGTTGAACTAATAATGAATTTAGAGTTGGTGCTCCCTTAGCACAAGACTTAGTTGCCGATCGGGTCCGGAGCTCACAACGTTTTTCTTGGCAGGAATGCACCAAGCAAATATGAGCACCCCTTGTTTCGTGGGCCAACCCAGATCACCAAGGCGCTGTCTGTCGAAAGATAATACAAAGGTAACACCTTGAAAATCACATTTACACGTGCTTACCTTGTATAAAAATATGTTAACCGACTCAGATGAGAGAAAAACCTAAAAATAAAGCCTGCTTCTGGCTCAGAATTCTTTGGGCAGATCGATGGCACAATATTTAATAATTTCAAGGCACTGATTAATTCATAACTCACTGATTTTATGATAGCATACATTCACGTCTTATAGCTTTGATGGTTTGCGAAAAGTGAACTCTCAACCATGCCGGAAATCAAGGCTCAGCTGAATCTCGAAGGCCTTTCTCACGCAACACTGGATAATTGAGCGCCCCCTGTATGGGTAATTCTAAGCTGATTTCCGCAGCGAGCTTTCGCGCGACTGTTAAACAGTGGTGGCCAAAATAACATGCACTGTGCTGACTGTTCAGTACTTAAACAAAGGCCCTCCCACTATTTGGTACACTAATTATTATCAGTTCGGAAAGATCGCACCCTCACATTACATATCCATCTCATAATTAGTAAGAAAACCAAACATTTTAAAGAAAAAAGACATAATTTAACCCATACTAAGGACTTGAAATACATATATAACATTTTTATTTTTCATAAAATCAAACAATTGTAATTTAAATTTATAAATTATATTTTTTGTGCATAAGTATTTTGCAAAGTAAATATAATAAATAGTAATTAATATGTTACATTTGTACATGTACATTCTAAAAACTTCATGTAAAACTACTAATGAAAAGTATCTATTTTTCAACAAGAATCTGTATAAATATACGTATAAGATGTTCAGGATTTGATTTTGAACTTGAGATCTTTAAAATATACACATCAAATGTTTAAAAATGCAAAAATTTTTAACTAAAAATACATTTTCTATTAATAAAAAGCATTAGGGGCTCACATTTACTCTAGTTTAAACATATTATGTGTAATTTTGCTCTTCGCGACAAATTTGGTATGTAGAAGTGAACAGGCAATGTTTAATTTCATTACACGGTGTGCAAATTAGGAGGAAACTGGATACCTCTCTTAATATGCGCAAATAAACAAAAAAAATTAAAGTGTGTTTAAAGACTTTTCAGTAAAATTCATAAGAATTTCCTTAAATAAATCAAATTTAGTTTTTAAACGGTGTATTTTAACCTACATCGAGATCTTTCTTTTTAAATTAACAAATTAAAATATATAAAATGAAAGGGATTACAACAGAAAGAGTATCTATTTACTTTATATATATATTAAGATCTTGCTGAAAGAGTCCTTTTTAGCTAATTAAAACAATTGCACTTATACCTACTTTGGAGAGATCTCTTCATATGTTCATTGCTTCGTTCACAATAAAATGCTTTAATTTCACGCTTAAGTAGTGCCTTTTAATATATTTAGGAAACGTAATGCTTTCTACCGTCTTTAATTAAAATCGATTTTTGAACGATAAAAAAATTATAGAAACAATAAAATGTTGGCCTACTTAAAAAGTATCCACATTTATACTGATCGGAAAAAAGAAGTATCTCGCAAAAATTCGTCTAAAAATGTATCCAATTGGATCTATTTAGATCCAAACGGCATCCCTGAACAAGCCACATTTTCCAATCTCAAACGTTAGAGAACGACTCGAAGAACTATCGAGAATTATAGCGATCTCAGCAAAAATGGGACATACTTCTCGACTCGAGAAAATATTAATTCTCGAATCAAGTTATAATGTGGTTCTCTAATGGGAATCGAATGTGAATTTCAAACTGTTGTTTTGCTTTATTAAATAAAACGCTTTGTTTGTAAAATTTGTATTAATTGTATTTGCAAAAAAATAATAATGAATTATTTTAACTTAAAAATAATTTATGATTCATGCATTTGGAATATTGCTTATTTACATTTATTTTAATTAAATGAGATTAGAAAAGTACCCTATTTAGGTAATACAGATAGATGCTGGGAGATAGCAAGCAGTGTTGCCACTTGAAATATTTTTAGGTACGAAAACGCCGATCAAATCAGTTTCCAAACAACCAAAACGTTGTTCATCATTAAAACGAGATTTCTTGATTTTATGGGTTTTTTAGCTACACAAATTAGAAGTAAAAATCAAAATACCAAATAATTACAGTGTTGGATAAAAATTCATACCAAAGTTTGAAGCTAACGTATTGTATAAATAATACTTTTGTAAAAAATGTTAATACCTTTGAAATAAAATCAGTTCACATCAAGCATTTTTAATATTTGATAAAAAACAAATTCAGACATTTTATTCATTTAAATTAGTGTTGTACTAACTTGAGGTTTACATGCTCACAAAATATATTTCAATTTGCAAATATTCAACCTTTTTTACCTAAAGTGCGTGTCACATTTTGCAAATTGCCTATCGGAAGTTTTTCTTTCAAGATAGGTAGTTTATATTCAATTTCAACAGTTGATCGATGATAGCTTTGGGATATGAGTTTTCGTTTACAGAAAATTGTGTGTTTAATAAAATATGCAAATACAAAGAAAACTCAAACGTCTGAGAAAACTTAAAGTAATTTTTTGAACTTGGAAACGTAAAGTAATCAAGCCAGCAGAGAAACTAAAATTTTGCCGACATTGCGGTCTCGTACAATTTTCCGTATCACGTATCCAAAAACGTTCAAAAAATAATGCGGTTTTTGTATCTATAAACGAACAGAAAACGCCTAATGTGTTCATTCTTTTTCATATGCGGAAAACGTTCGAAAATAATGATGTCATTTGAATGCAATACATCTAACATGGGAACCCTAGTTGGTAGATCTCCAAAGTGGTAGTTTATGTACTGTAAGNCTGGTAATTTATGTAATGTAAGTGCAGCGATAACAGAGCATCAGAGAACCAGCAGTCAATCAGCCGCGTCGTCGTTTAATATGTAGCAGCAGAGAACCAGCAGTCAGTCAGCAGAGTCGCGGTAGGTAGCAGCAGGGAGTCAGCAGTGAGTTGTTTCTGATGATCGAAGGCAGTCACTCTGCAGAGCGGTTATTAAAAGGGTCGTCGTGAAGTCCAGTTGTCGTTTGTCTTTATACGTACCATTTACTATTAATTTAAATTTAAACATATATGTCACTCGAACCTAATTATTGTACTTGCACTAACTTAAATATACGATTTTATTATTGGCTACACTAAAAAGTGTTACATTTGGGGGCTCAACCGTACACATCTGATATATAAAAAAAAACCCAACGTTTGCAAACGTCGCTATATTTATGAGCAGAAGTTAATGAGTTCGATTGAACACGCAGAACTGAAGCCAGTTACCGATATATCGAATCCGCCTACGACAGAAGGGCAATCAAGGTCAAAGTATAACACTAGATCATCGCAGAGAAGTGCAAAAATGCCCGAAACGGACAATGAGCAACCGAAAGGTCTAGCGGAGGCCACTGGAAGTCAAATAGGAAGGCAGAGTAAGGAGAAAATTGAGAGTACAGCAGAAAAGCAGAACAGAAAAAGTGCAGAAAAAATAGCGGAAAATAACCAAATGCTTCAGCAGTTAGTTCAATTATTAACCCTAAAAATACAAGCTGACGAAGTAAGACAAAACAACACGAGAATAGTGGCGGAAGATTTTGCGAAGATTATTCCGGAGTTTGATGGTCATAACATGCCGGTAAAGCAATGGTTCAACAATTTCGAGATCAATGCGGCGGCATATGGTCTGGACACAAAACAAAAGTATGTCCAAGCACGCGCGAAAATGACCCGCACCGCTAAACTTTTTTTGGAAGGAACATTTGTGTATGAATACGCCGAACTTCGTAAGCTGTTGGAGGAAGAATTCGAACGTGAATTTGTATGCAGCGCATATATACACGAACAGCTGCGTGGACGGAAGAAACATGAAGACGAGAGTTTCCGTGAGTATATTCTTCAGATGAAGAAAATCGCATCTCTTGGCGTAGTTGATACTGCATCAGTAGTTCGTTACATTGTTGACGGACTAAACTTAAAAACTGATTTTAAGTACAAGCTGTATGGCTGCAAAACCTACAAAGAACTGCAAGAAAGTTATGATGTTTACGAACGTGTTGCTGAAAGCGGAACCGGTGAAAAAGCTGAGAAGCAGAAACAAGCATTTAAGAAAAGTTGGCAAATGCAGGCAAATAACGAAAGAAGGCAGCACTGCTATAATTGTGGATCGGTAGACCATTTACGCAAAGATTGCAAAGTGGGTACAAAATGTTTTCGCTGCAATCAGAGTGGCCATATGTCAAGAAGTTGTCCGAATTCAGCGGCTAATGTCAGAATAGTGCAAAACTCAAAACGCCTGAAGAAGATTAAAATTAACAACGTGGAGGTAAACTGCTTGGTTGACACGGGCGCAGACGTCTCGATCCTAAGACGACGTAATTGCAGCAAAATGAACATAAGCGGCATACAGGGCAGCGCCTCCAACCTACGAGGGTTGGGTAATAAACTTATTCGACCTGTTGGCTGTTTTGTAGCAGACGTTGAAGTTGATGGTATGCAGACGTTACAAAAATTTGTTGTGGTGGCCGACAGAGATATTGAGTACGACGCATTATTGGGTTACGACTTTATTAGCAAATTTAATTTCATATCGACGTTGGGCGGATATAAGTTTTTGCCTCTGCTGGGGGAAGAAACTTTCGACAACACAAATCAGCTAAGTATATATAATGTAGTAGAAACATATAATGATTTTGATGTACCCCTACAGTACAAGCAAGATGTGCGCCTAATGATTGAGAGCTACCAACCGGCCGAAGTTACTGCCGAGTGCCCAGTAAAATTAAAGATAATACCCGACGGAAACATTGTACCATTTCGACATTCGCCAAGTCGCCTTCCTGTGACCGAAGCCGAAGCAGTAAAGCAGCAGATCGACGAGTGGCTGGACGCAGACATTGTACGGCAGTCCACCTCAAATTTCGCCAACCGTATCGTTGTGGTGAAGAAAAAAGATGCCACCTATAGGATCTGCATTGATTTTCGCAAACTAAATACGATGGTACTGAAAGACTGTTTCCCGGTACCGGTAATGGATGACGTGCTCGAAAAGCTACAGAAAGCGAAGTATTTCACTGTAATGGATTTGGAAAACGGCTTTTTCCACGTCCCAATTGAGGAAAGTAGCCGCAAATTTACCGCTTTTATTACGAAGGATGGACTTTTTGAGTTCAATCGCGCTCCGTTCGGGTTCTGCAACTCACCCGCCGTTTTCATACGTTTCATAAACCATGTGTTTCAAGGTCTCATGAACGAGGATATCCTGGATTTGTACATGGATGATATTATCATTCATGGAGTGACGGCGGACGAATGTCTTGCGAAGATGCGAAAAGCGGCAGCTAACGGCCTGAAAATAAAATGGAAGAAATGCCACTTTCTGCAGACGAAGATTCACTTCTTGGGCCACACGATTGAAAATGGTAAAATATGGCCTGGCAAGGAGAAAACAAGTGCCGTCAGCAAATTTCCAGTTCCTCGAAATGTTAAAGCCGTGCAGTCTTTCTTGGGACTGACGGGGTTTTTTCGCAAGTTTGTGAAGGAATACGCCCATATTTCCCGACCACTGACAAAGCTGCTGCGCAAAGATACAGATTTTCAAATGGGTGCAGCGGAGCTGAATGCATTTCAGCGGTTGAAAGATGTCTTAGTTCGAGAACCTGTGCTGAAAATATACGACAGATACGCTAATACTGAATTGCACACAGATGCGTCAAAAGACGGATTTGGTGCAGCGCTACTCCAATGGCAAGAGGGGCAGCTCCATCCCGTTTTCTTCTGGAGCAAAAAGTCAACTGAAGCAGAGGCACGTCAGCACAGCTATATCCTAGAAGCTAAAGCTGTTTTCTTGGCAGTGAAAAAATTCCGTCACTATCTGCTAGGAATTGCATTCAAGCTAGTAACAGACTGTGCTGCTTTTAAGCAGACGATGAGCAAAAGGGATGTCCCACGCGAGGTGGTACAATGGGTTATTTATTTGCAAGATTTTGAATTTGAAATCGAACATCGTGCGGGTGTGCGACTTAAACATGTTGACTGCCTTAGCCGTTACCCTCAGCAAATTATGCTGGCGTCGTCAGAAATTTCGGCGCGCATGAAAAAAGCGCAAGCAGATGATGCGATGATCAAAGCTGTAGCAGAGATTCTTGCCAGTCGGCCGTACGAGGGATATAAGTTGAAAGGAGGCATTGTATATAAAACCGTGAATGGAAATGATCTCCTAGTGGTCCCTAAAGCGATGGAAAAAGAAATAATTGTTGACGCACACAATGTGGGTCACTTTGCGGGTCAGAAAACCATGCATGCAGTTCAGCAAAGCTTTTGGATACCACACTTGGAGAAGAAGGTTGCACAGGTCGTTAGCAATTGCGTTAAATGCATCATACATAATAAGAAAGTTGGCAGAAAGGAAGGTTATCTGCATTGCTTATACAAAGGGGATAGACCATTGAGTACACTGCACGTGGACCACCTCGGCCCCATGGATGCCACCATAAAACAATATAAATACATTTTCGCTATGGTGGATGCGTTTACGAAATTTGTCTGGTTATATCCGACGAAAACGACTAGCAGTGACGAGGTGCTCAAGAAGTTACAAGATTGGTCTGCCATTTTTGGGCATCCAGATCGAATAATCAGTGATCGCGGTGCTGCATTCACATCGAATATGTTTGAAGAGTATATAAAAACCAATGGTGTCGAACATGTGTGGAGCACAACTGGAGTGCCTCGAGGGAACGGCCAAATAGAACGCGTCAATCGCTCAGTGCTGGCAATCATAGCAAAACTGTCTTCCGAGGAGTCGTCGAAATGGTTCAAAGTCGTACCGAAAGTGCAGGCAGCGATTAACGCTTATGTTCATTCGTCGACGAAAAGGTCTCCATTTGAGCTAATGTTCGGGGTACGGATGAAAACCGGGTGTGATAGCCGTATTATAGAAATGCTTGAACAGGAGATGTACGAGAATTTCGATGTTGAAAGGCAACGATTGCGGAAAGACGCAAAAGGCGAGATTCAACGCGCACAGGCAGCCTATAAAAAGCAATTTGATAAAAAACGAAAAGCCGAGTATGGTTATCAAGTTGGAGACTTGGTCGCAATTCGTCGCACGCAATTCGTTGCTGGAAAAAAACTGGCAAGCGAATACTTGGGTCCATACGAGATTACGAAAGTAAAACGGAATGGAAGATATGATGTTCGAAGAGCCGCGTACGTAGAGGGACCTGTCAACACATCGACTAGCTGTGACAACATGAAACTTTGGAAGTATGTTATTGACAATGATGAGGAGTGGTCATCTGAGGCAGATGACTAAATCAGAATGGCCGAGTGTAACATGGGAACCCTAGTTGGTAGATCTCCAAAGTGGTAGTTTATGTAATGTAAGTGCAGCGATAACAGAGCATCAGAGAACCAGCAGTCAATCAGCCGCGTCGTCGTTTAATATGTAGCAGCAGAGAACCAGCAGTCAGTCAGCAGAGTCGCGGTAGGTAGCAGCAGGGAGTCAGCAGTGAGTTGTTTCTGATGATCGAAGGCAGTCACTCTGCACAGCGGTTGTTAAAAGGGTCGTCGTGAAGTCCAGTTGTAGTTTGTCTTTATACGTACCATTTACTATTAATTTAAATTTAAACATATATGTCACTCGAACCTAATTATTGTACTTGCACTAACTTAAATATACGATTTTATTATTGGCTACACTAAAAAGTGTGACATACATAATTGTATTTTATTTGTTCAAGCTGAACATTTGAAAGCGTGTATCGTCGGCAGTGACTGAGCGTGCAGAGGAGTTTGCTAGTAAATATTTGTTAGCTTTCAGAAGGTGCCGGGTTCGATGCCGTCAGGCGCATGCATATTTTTTTTTCGAACAACGAAAAAGCATCTGTGAAGTGCAGAATGAAATCGTTCTGAACGAAAAATTCAATCAGAAAAACAAACAAAACCATGTCCGCTTAAAAAAAATTTCGGTACTAGTCTGTACATATGTACATACGTTTCTGTTGCATACTTTACTGCCGTCCCTAAATTGGCGCGTCAAGCGCCAAGGAACTGTCAAAAATCCTCATGCCCATACAATTTGTATGAAGCATCCCACAATAACCCGGCGCTAGCGCCGAGCAAATGGCATTTTCATTTTTGATAGGGCGTTACGTGCTGAAGTTGGATGCAAAAGAAGGAAAAAAAGGGAGAGGACAAAGAAGTGAAAGAGGAAACGAAAATAAAAACCAGGAAATGAGAAAACGTCAAAAATTACGCCGCGTTGATTTGGGCATAGCGCGCACTGGCACTCGTTGGCATTGGATAACGATACGCTTAGCGCTCCAATTTAGGGACGGCACACTATAGGCAGAACACGAGTCTTTTTTTCAAAATCGTAGATCTTCGGCTAGAAAAGAGACAAAGGAAAACACGAGTCTTTTTTTCAAAATCGTAGATCTTCGGCTAGAAAAAAGATAATGGAATGAACATTTTTTTATCGTGAATATAAATGATCATATAATGTAGGAAAACTATAGAGAAGTTACAACAACAATAACTTAACCCTCAAAATACCGTTCAAAATGTCATTTTTTTTTAATTTTGGAATTTGGCTCTAATTCTATTAGAAAACACTATATTTAATACACCATTAGCATATTTTCTGAAAGATTTCTGTTTATTTTATCTGAAGACTCGATTTTTGGGACATTGGATGCTGTTCCCGAGTGGCCAGATTGGAAAAAGAAAAGCTTCCTTTAAAATCTTATAACTCGTAAACTATCAACTTTCACAAAAAAATGTATTTAACAAAAGGGGTTGTACTGGTTGATGTCTTTACGAAAGTGCAGCATTTAACCCTTTAATGCAGAGGCGAAATGGTTCTCAATATGTTTTCAACGTACTTTTTATTAATTTTTGTTCATTTTTTATTTTTCATTAATATTTTACTATGGAAAAATTTTCTACGATTAATATCTACGACAACATGAGAAAAAGCACGCTCAAAAGCATATTGAGACCCTTTTTCCTCTGCCTTGAAAGGGGTAAAAAGCGTTTGATATATGGCAGACTCTGCATTAAAGGGTTAAATGTTGCACTTTCGTAAAGACATCGACCAGTATAACCATTTTTGTTATATACATTTTTTTTGCGAAAGCTGATAGTTTACGAGTTATTAGAGTTTAAAGAAAGCTTTTCTTTTTCACTCTGGCAACATCCAATGTCCCAAAAATCAAGTCTTAAGATTTCTAGTGGAATGGGAGCCAGAATCCAAAATTTCAAAAAAATGACATTTTGAACGGTATTTTGAAGGTTAAGTTATCGTTGTTGTAACCTCTCTATAGTTTTCGTATATTATATGATCATTTATCTTCACGATAAAAAAAAATTTCATTCCATTATCTCTTTTCTAAGCGAAGATCTACGATTTAGAAAAAAAAAAGTGTGTTTTGCCTATAGTGCGGCAGTTAGTGGCCAAAGTATCCACAAATGGAATCGGTAAACGGTCAAAAATCCGCATTTCATCCACTTTGTTTTCCTTTTTCGGATCCATTTTCGGATTTTTTCTGGTTTGGAAGCGAAAAAATTTTTGTGCTCAATTTGGATGCATTTTGAAAACATTTTTGCCTACTAAAAGCTTAAACCAAACTACCAAGGGAAAATGGCGTTACCAATTTTGGTCCAAATAGATGAAAACGGCAGCGCTGATAACAAGCCTTATGCATCATACTGTTAAATAAACCCTGTCCTACTGGAGAAATGAAACTTCTTTATTCCTGCGCGGAGTCCTAAATTTGATTACATCCGATTTGATCATGTGTTCAGAACCTTATCTGAATTAAATAATATTCCTATCTTGAACCCGTCTCTATCACCTACAGCAGTCCGTAGTTTATTCTATAACTATTTTAATAATGGATTGGCGCTTACATAATATGTTAGTGTTTGGCCGAGCTTCTCCGATTTGCGGCGTGCGCCTTGATGTTGTTACACAAAGAGGAGGAGCTGCAGTTTTACGCCGACCCCGAACGGCGATTGTATTTTTATGAGAAGCTATTTTTCATGGCAGAATACACATGGAGGTTTGCCATTGCCTGCCGAGGGGCGACCCTAACTGTTTATTATTTTTTCATGTTGTTCGGAAACTTGGCTCGAACCCAGGCCCTGCGGAATGGTATCGCGCACTGCTAACCACTACGCAACAACATTGTTTCCTATAGTTAGTAAGAAATTAGTGTTTCGTTTGACTTAAATTGAAAAAATTCGAAAGGTAGAGATAAATACAAAAATAAAGACACGTATTGAGATTGAGACTAAGATAAGTTTTCAAATAATAATGAGTAAATTAAGCAGTTTATCATATAAGAAAGGAATACAAGTAAAGTTCGTGCAAAAAATACAAAGAAATATATTCTAAAATAATGTTCCTACTTTCTGGAATATTTTCCATGAAGTTTCGCCTCTTCCGCGTGTAGGAACTACAAACACTTTTTACATTATTTTATTATTCTTACTGTATAATTGTGCCACAGAATTGAATCGGCAATGTGGCTGCGCTGTTCCTAATATAATCATTTTTATTGTACGTATGGTGTGTTAATAAATGCGCGGCAAAACTAACGGCCTTATCCGGAATTCAATGTAAACAAGTATTCCCAGAAATTTTAGAGTACAACAAAAACAATTTTTCCTGGCTTTTCCTGAATTGTTTGCCTCGGTAATTTCATACTGCTTTATTTTTTCGTCTGATTAGGTAATTATTCGAAGTGTTACAGCCAGTGTCGGATTAAGGGCAGGGCCGACGGGGCCACGCATGTGTTGACGAAAGAACAAAAAAATAATTTTTCAGAGATTACGGAAAAGATCGCTGGGTATTAAGAAGATTTGTCCGCACCATCAATACATCGCACACTAAATCAAAAAGAGTAACAACTCAAAATTTTTCAAAATCGACTTTTTCCCATAAAACAGTTCTCAGATCACATCCCCAACGACTGGGAAAAATTCTTCTCCAACACTGCCTTCCTTAACTGGAGAAATGCCGTTATGTCTGTTTTAATGTTACTTGCGTTTATGTTACCTGCTTTAACAGTATCAACTAAAGAGTACTCTTTATAGTTGTGACAGTTCGCACTTAAGCAATAATGTAATTTTATTTTCAGTTAAAGAGTCTTATTTCGACTTGTGCCACTTTAGTTGAAAAAATTTGAAATAGTTTGCGATATCGTTCAGAGGTGTGATTTTTTTATAGAAAAAGTAAGTATAACCAAGCGTATTATCTTTGATACAAGTAATTATGATAATTGATAATTTAAATCAATGTAAGTATTACTATTAAGGTTAGAGATAATCTTGAAATCATATTAGAAATATGTATATTAAACGAGGAGTATGGTAATACATATTCACTTTATACAAAAATGTTACGTATACGCCGTGCATTGCATAGTTGAATTTACTCTTAAACTTGAACTTTATACTTACCTTTTTACATACTTACCTTTTAAATTGAATACTGACCTACAATTATACTTACGTTTTATATCCATACTTACCCTAAAATATACGTACATTTAAATTCGAAAAATCCTAATCTAAAACCATTAAGAACAAAATATGATGTATGTTTGTGCGCTCACTGCACACCTTAGCGAGCGGTCATCGACGGCCGCTAAATAAGTTGTCGTTGAGTTAGCTGTCGTGGCCTTTGCAAATTATCAAAATTAAAATTTATTGTTAAAATCTAAAAACTTATTGTGCACAAGAAAAATAAAAAAAAATTGTTATCTGAAATAAAGTTAAAATAAAGAAATTAAAACTATATTAACTTTTATACTATTAATTTAAAAACAATATTGTGTGCTTATTTGCAAAAGGAAAGTGCCTGCCAGTGGTGAGTGCCCCTACCCCCCTCCATTAGTGAAAACTTAACAAAATGTCTTGCCCAAATATTGAACATTATGCAAGAACTCTGATGATGTTAAATGCAGAGACTGTTCCTTGCCCATCTAGTCCTCTGAGTGATAGCAGTATGAGTGATAGCGGAAATACAGAGGCTGATCCTAGTCCATCTAGTCCTCTGAGTGATAGCAATATGAGTGATAGCGGAAATACAGAGGCTGATCCTAGTCCATCGAGTCCTCTGAGTGATAGCAGTATGAGTGATAGCGGAAATACAGAGGCTGATCCTAGTCCATCTAGTCCTCTGAGTGATAGCAATATGAGTGATAGCGGAAATACAGCGGCTGATCCTAGACCATCTAGTCCTCTGAGTGATAGCAATATGAATATATTTAGTGATTCTGGGAGTGAATTTTGTCCTTCCGAAGCAATAAGCTCATCGGAATATAGTTCAGAAACAGAAGAGAATACATTTTGTAGGCAGAGAGCGCGCGGTAAATACAAAAGTGAGAACAAAAAACAAAAGAAGCAAAAATTTTTGAGAGACAGTGGTCTTTCTTATACTTCTCTTTCCAAATCCAAAAAAATTATACATGCACGGCAAATACGCTCATCTTGTGAAGAAAAATGCCGCCTACGATGCAATAAAAAAATTTCCAGACCCCAACGCTTTAGAATATTCAGCAACTATTGGAATTTACGTGATTTGCAAAGACAGCGAGAATTTATAGCTAGCCACATGAAAGTAGTAAATCCAAAATACAGGTACAGCTGTACACAAGGGTTTCGCAAACTTAACAATGCCTATTTTTTGGACGTGAACTCAGAACTCATTAGAGTATGTAAGACTTTTTTTATAACAACTCTTGATATAAATAACAGAGTAATACGTACAGTGATTGAAAAAAAGAATGGTGAGGGCTTCGTTGAGATTGACCATCGCGGAAAGCATGACAACCATATAAAAGTTAGTCCTGAAATAAGGAACAGTATTAAAGAATTTATTGAAAAAATTCAAAGAATAGAATCACACTATTTACGAGCTCAAACCTCGCGGGCATTCATTGAAAGTGAAAAAAGTATTGCTGATCTATACAAAGACTATAAAGAATTTCGTGAAGCAGAACATTTAAATTTTGGGAGTAAAATTTTGTTCTATAAAATATTTAACACAGAGTTCAATATTTCCTTCTTTAAACCAAAAAAAGTTCAATGTGATCTCTTCGAGTCGTTCCTAAATGCAGATGCAAACTGCAAGAGAAATTTAAGTAAAGAGTACGATACACACCAGGAAGAGAAAAAGTTATGCAGAATGGAAAAAGATATCGATAAGACAAAAAAAACGTAGCTGTATACGACCTACAGGCTGTTTTACCCTTGCCAAAAGGCTTCACATCATCTTTTTACTATAAAAGCAAGATTAATTCTTACAATTTTACTGTTAGCAGCCTCAGCGCTAAAGATGTTGAATGCTTTTATTGGACTGAAGTTGAAGGAAAACGTGGATGTAATGAAATTGGAACATGTGTGCTCCTATATATTCAATATTTGGTACAAAAGGCAAACAGCTCTCCAGATTTAGATTTAATCTTCTATTCAGATAACTGCTGTGGGCAGCAAAAAAATAAATATATACTTTCAATGTACGCTTATGCAGTATCTAAGTATAATCTACGTAGCATTTCCCACAAATATCTTATTCACGGCCACACTCAAAACGAAGGGGATAACGTACACAGCGTAATTGAAAAACAAATAAAAAGACACTTAATAAGTAATCCCATATACCTGCCAGAACAGTACACGAGCCTCATAGCAACTGCAAAGAAGACAGGCCCGCCATATAAGGTTCGGGAGCTGACTCATGACGTCTTTTACGATTTAAAGTCGCTCCAAGAAAGGTGGGGTCACAATTTTTCGACCAATGAAGACAATGAGAAAATTGTTTGGCATGACATCAAAGTCCTGCATGTCAATAAAGAAAATATGGACTCATTTTTTTATAAAACATCCTATAAAGATACGAATTACCAAAGAGCATATGTGAGAAAAACGAACTCTATGCTTCCTGCAACTTTGAGTTGTATCGAGTGAGTACCTATTTTGGTTAAAATTAATTCATATGCAATGTACAGTAGCATATCGAAACGCATTTTTTAATTTATTTTTATTTTTTTTATTATTTAATGTTTTTTTTTGTTTTTCTGTTTTTAGCTTATGTCCCCTTTATTCAGAAAAGCTNCCGTTACCTATTACAAAGCAACGAGACATAAAGGAACTAGTCAACAGAGAATCAAATTCCGAAAAGCTTCTACGAAGCTTATTATAAAAACTTACTATGTGTTTAGTATAATTTTATTTTGAATTCAAACTTCTTATTTTTTCATGAAATATATTACGTATTTTAATTTGTACACTGGGACCTGAATAAAATTCATTTTAATCTATTAATTTTTTATTTTTCCTTTCCTTTTTGCTAATTAGTTAGAGTTTGGGGACTTTTAAGGGTAAATCAAATCATATTTTCAACTAAAGAGACACAATTTGACTTAATACCATAAACCCAACTAAAAAATTTCAACTAAAGAGTCACAACTCTAAATTGGCTCGTATTGCCAAAACTACCGAACAAAACTAAAAAAACTGTTTCT
Source organism: Rhagoletis zephyria (assembly GCF_001687245.7). Taxonomy (NCBI): domain Eukaryota; kingdom Metazoa; phylum Arthropoda; class Insecta; order Diptera; family Tephritidae; genus Rhagoletis; species Rhagoletis zephyria. The sequence goes on from NW_016157952.1 coordinate 56,335, forward strand.
AAATCAGCTTTTTACAGGCTTTAATATCATTTGGGACTTTATTTGATTATAAAATTGCAACCATGTCTGCAAAAACAGTTTTTTGCCTCTTCTGAACATTTCACATTTTTTGAGTTGTGACGCTTTTTGATTTAGTGTGCGACATGTTGCAGAACCCATCTTAGCTTCTGTATAATACTGCATGCAACTTGAACGGCAAGTACAAAGGGATTCAGGCGAGGATTCCAAAAGGAAACACGTGGTATAAAGTCAATAATTAACGATACTGTTAAAATGAAAATATAATTATATTTCCAAATAATCGTATGTAACTAGTGAACCCGCAAGGGGTCAAAACGCCAGCATTTAATTAAAATTTTTAAACAGGTGAAACCCTATTCAAAAAAACAGGTGAAACCCTCTAAAAATACTCCTAATGATTAATCTAAACCATTTCTCAGTGATGAGAGGTCTCGCATGGTGTCGGTTTTCATATCATCAAATTTCAAATCTCCCTGTAACTTCAAAAAATAAAACCTGTGCACATATATGTAGAATCCCAGTTCTTTAATTTGACTTCTCATTTTGGAAATTCGAAATAACGGTGTAGATGTGATGGCCTTCAAAAAAAAAAAGTTTTCTTAAAGCTCTTTCGTTTGACACTAATATTTCGATATTTCATTTTGTATCTTTCGTATAAATAAAACAAGTTCGACTTTTCAAACAGGTGGCAACCTCTTTAAAATTATTTTCAAACTAAAAATTTCCGCCTAGTATTGTTATACATATTTCAATTAACTGATGAATTAAGTTGAATTTAATTTTTTTAAACACATGGCAACTCTCCTAAATACAGTTTAGAAATAAATTATTTTCAAATCCATTTCTATTGATGCCCATCTTTTGATAATCCATTTAACTTACTAAATAATTTGAGCTTAATTTTTTCAACCAAAAAAAAACCAATCGTTCAGCTTAAAGATTTCTTAACACTCGTTCTTTTGATAACCATATTTTAAAATTTCATGTAACTTATGTATAATTAAACGAAATACCACTTTCAAAATAGGCGGGAACCCTCTTAAAAACTATTTTCGAACTAAAATTTCCTTAAATATTTTTCGTCTGACATTGTTATAAATATTCCATGTAACTGATGAATTAAGTGGCAATTTATTTTTTAAGCACGTGGCAATCCTCTTAAATATGGTTCTTAAATAAAGGATTTTAAACCCATTTCCATTGATAACCATCGGTTAGTAATTCATTTAACTTACTAAATAATTTTAGTTTACTTTTTTTGAAAAATTAAAACCTTCTTGAACATCCACACCCTAAGCTCTTTAATTTGGTACCTCACTTTTGAAAATCGAACGGACGGTGCGGATCTGAGGGCACTGATTATTAAGTTATTTGAATGCAATTTTTTTTTTGTGCACATCTACAGACCAAGCGCTTTAATTTGCAATCTAATTTTTGAAAATCGGACGAACGGTACAGATCTCTTATGCTGCACAAAAAATGGCTTCGCGTATTATATATATACACTGAGGGAAAAAAATGTTAAAATCAAATAGAAACGTAATTGATCTTACTATAAACGTCAACGAAAGTACTGTATGTTGGTAAATATTCAATTCAATTACGCGCATATTAAAATGACCGCGTTCGTACTGAAAAAGCATCCGTGAAGTGAATAATCAAGAAAAAACTAAAAAAAAAAATTTAAAATGCATGTTGCCTGCAGTGGAACTCGAACCCGACCATCTCCGGATATCAACAACTTTTGGCAAGCATCTTTGCACACTCAGCTACACCAAGGCATATAAATTTGCTTTAAAGCTCGGAACACTTTGACGACAGCAAGCGACAAGCAGCATCTGTAAAATTTTAAATACACACGTTCTTACGGACACAATTATTTTGACGACAGCACGACATCTTGGCTGCAGGACTGCAATTGTCGACGTCGCCAAATTAAATCTATTTCTAATTTTGCCGGCGACAATGAGTAGATGTAGTGCTGCAAAATTAAATTGTCGCAAAATTAATCACATATTCTTGATTGTTCATGTTTTTCTTATTTACTTAAATAAAAATACACAATTTGTGAAATAAATATACCAAAATGTCAAACTTTAAAATCAGCTGTTTGCTATGTCGCTGAGGTCTTCAAAATGTTTAAGAAGCTGGCTTCAAGGCGACATTTGTCGACAAAATGATGTCGCTGTCGTTACGTCGTGAAGTTGCAGTCGTCAAAGTGTTCAGAGCTTCAAATGTTGAATATCCATCAACACCACAGCAAGCGATTTGTACGGATAAACATGTACTATGTATGAATGTGTGTGTTGTCACCGCTCTCAGAGCGGCGCTCTGCATGCTTGGGGTGCGTATGTACACTCATATATAACACAGATGTGAACAGTCAAATACGTGCGTAATAAATTTTGTATGAAAATATTGTTTTTAAATTCGAAAATTTTTAAACGATAATCAAATATAAAGTATTCATTTTTAATATGCATTATTTACCTCAGTAGATTTTTAACTCACATTCGTTATCCAGCCCTGGTTACAAATTTTTATTTATTTATTTAAAGAAACAGTTTTAAATCCAACATTAGCAATTAGCAGGGACCGTAACAGTTATAAGCGATATTGAAAAAATCATTATTAAAACCTTATGTTTTGATTTTTATCTGTTTCATCAAATTTAAGAATTATTTCATGAGTTCTATGTTTGCTCGCAAAATAATACTTACTTGCAGAGTTTTAGTTTCCTTTCAATAAGTAACACTTATGAGATGAGTTTTATTTTTCGTTCAAGAAACAAAACTTATGCGTTGAGTAATCACTGACCTTAGTTTTCAGGCAAAAGGCGGTGGCACAAAATGTTGTTATTTTCAGCAAAAACTTGTGTTTTTTTCGGGCGTCATTTTCTGTTTGAAAACATTTGTTATATCGTCGCTACCATGTCAAACTATCGAATGTGCAAAAATGCTTTTTCACTTACGATACTTTGCGCATGCGTTTAGAATGATACGCAAGTTGGCAAATCGTCGAATTTCTAGTCTTCTTAGAAGCAGATGATACTGGCTTTATCAAAGTGTCGAATCCCACACTTTTTCCTAATGAAAACAACATTTTTACAACAGTTTCTTTGATCTCCTAAAAAGTACCAATTTTCATATTCGATAGTTTGACCGTGGAATTGTAGTATTGAACGGCATATGATCCCGAAAGATTGATCTTCTGATTGTCTATTATAGGGATGCGCAAATCAGCACATATGTGTCGCGACTGCGCGTGCAAAGCTTTGCACAGCGGTGCTTGGCAAGCGCGGAAGCAAAAAGTTATCGGAAGGGGAAAACGAAGTCAACAGAATAGTGAGATTGTATATGTGACAGTGATGGAAAATGAGTGTGCATTGTCCCATTTTCGGCCCTTTCGAAAGCAGCCGGCACCTTCAGCACAATCGATTGATTTTCGGCACTATTTTTGAGTAAATCAATGCAACTAATAAATATTTCTTTCGGATCCGAAATTAAAAATATTTTTTTACATTTATTCGTATGTGCTTAAACTGATAAATGATATAAACATAGAAACGCAAGCAGAAGAATCTCGCTTCCTCATTCTGCATATGCGCTTAACATTTTTGTTTAAACAAATTTGTTGAAATTTCATCCTCTCGAGATGTTTAAATGATCGAGATAGTACATTCAATTCGCGTAGATTTTTGAGAACTTTTTTCGTTGAGGGTGTTGAAGCTTAATTTAAAATATTGGAATAAAAAACAAGAACGCTACACGCGCATTCATCCATTTAATATAAAATGCGAACGTCCGTTATATGGGAGAAAGTGCGCAACACCGCAAACAGAAAAATTCAAAAAATTAATGGTATTTTCTAGACACTTAAAACTTGCACCTTATTATACTAGAATGAATGGGCTACAAAATTGTTAACCCAAAACATGTCTACAAATTCTGAACAAAAACTGTGAAAATTTGATGTTACTTTGTTGATTTTTTCATTCATTCAAGTTTTGATTTATTTGCAAGGTTTTTGTTTGATAATGAGCTACAATTTTATAAAAAAAATAATTAAAATTATTAAAAAAAATAAAATAAATACCGGGTGACCGTGTAATTTTGTCAAAGATGAAGACAATGATGATAAAAGATTTTTACACTATATAGGTGTTCATATTAATGAACATAAAATGAGATCACTACCGATAAAATGGAAATCCTCAAGGGAAATTTATAATTTCAACGCATGGAATTTACATACATTTTTTTTTACTTTCAACCCCCGAAGTGCTCAATTACTTCTATTTCTGCAGGATCGCCATTAGGTAAATTGCATTTCCAAAGATTTTTTCAAAATAAATAGCGATGAGGGATATTTCACCCGCCGGTGATAAGAAATCGCAATCACCATAACGCACATCACTAATATTACTGTTCACAATCACGTTTACATTCAAAATTACAATTCATAATTTCGTTTTGTAGCAAATATGAAATATAGGTATATCCATTTACTTAAATGTAAACGGATTAAGAATCAAAGTGCTAGAAGAGATTTGAGCGTTTGGTACAAAAAGTATTTTTGATGTTGAAATTGTACTTAAAATCGGCAAATTGTACTTTTGGACATTTTAAAATTAATTGTACTGAAAAAAGTACAATTGTACTTAAAATATCAACACTGTTTCACTGGCGCTGTACTTGCTGCAGCGATGCCAGATTTGAGCGTACCCAATTTTTTACCGATAATAACTCATGCGAGGGATTTGGGTATTGGGCATTTTACAAGCCTATTAGGAAGTATACATATCTGTTAGCTTATGTCGGAAGACTGGCTTTAATATAATGAACCATTCACAGCATACGATTGCGAAAGACTTACTGGCGCCGAGTCGTTGAAGAACTCTTGGAAAATAAACGTAAAAGACGGTAATGTTAATGGCGATGCTAGCAAGTCCATATTCGTATAAGGTTTCATNTGTTTCACTGGCGCTGTACTTGCTGCAGCGATGCCAGATTTGAGCGTACCCAATTTTTTACCGATAATAACTCATGCGAGGGATTTGGGTATTGGGCATTTTACAAGCCTATTAGGAAGTATACATATCTGTTAGCTTATGTCGGAAGACTGGCTTTAATATAATGAACCATTCACAGCATACGATTGCGAAAGACTTACTGGCGCCGAGTCGTTGAAGAACTCTTGGAAAATAAACGTAAAAGACGGTAATGTTAATGGCGATGCTAGCAAGTCCATATTCGTATAAGGTTTCATAAAAAATTCCTTGTGGTTTAAAGAATATAGGAAATGATACATTTTACTAAAGCCAGCCTCCCGACATAAGCTACTATTTCATACGAACACAAATATATTCGTCTACAAATAATGTTGATTATTTTAACTAAGTCCTAAGATAAGTTTGTTAATCTTATCAGTGTTCTATGTAAGAACCAAAAATCAATACCCTCGCCAGTTAGAACTTTTGCTTTAAAAGAAAAATATACATAGCGCATTTACTTAATACTTGGTCTGGCACCACTGTTTGAGCATTGATATGCTCAGCTCACTGTTGCCAAGGTCGTGCATTTTGCACTAAATTTAGTGCTTTTGGGAAATCAAAAAGCCAAAATAATTGGAATTCAATGCTTGGTGCGGTATTTAGTGATGCTTTTTTAAAAAACTAAATTACGAATACTTCTGTGGGTGACTGTATGTATGATTCTTTGAGTCTTAAAATGCTTACTGAATTTCATTTCTAATGCCAAATTATATAAACATATACATTCGCGTAAATTGTACATAAAAAAACCCCTTTCCAAGAGACATAAAGGAAAGCACTTTTTCAGCCCTTATTGGGTAAGTCTTTTAGAATGGCTTCAATTAAGATAGCCCAGCTAAATTATCTTCTGATTATGCATATACAAAATAGAAAAAAATATCACGAAGCACATTGCAGGATATGTGGAAATTTTCTAATGGTGGTAAGGCATTCAAGACCACGTTAAAGGCTCCAAACTTTTTTACAAGTTACATCACAGTCCAGAGAAATTTGTTCTTTTATGATTAAAAAAAGTATAAGTTTGAGCGTTCCATACAACCAGATTATCATCAATCATTCAGCTCTACGGATCGTGCCACAAACTTTATTGGTTGTAATATCAAAAATTACTTTAAAATAATGCAACGCCAGAACCAAAGAAAACGTATATATAAGGAATATATTAACATCATATTTACTTGTATCTTCGTTTTTATTTGGATGATCAGCATCCTGGTCGATGAGTTCAGGCTTATTGCAGCCCTACGTTAAAGCATAGTATACAGTTCCCAAGAAACGTGAAACATTTATATACTTATGTACATAAATTGACGTGCAAATCATCAAAATTATGTAATTGATGTTGCTATATTACGAACGATAAACGATTTTTATTATTCGATTTAACAAACGATATTTAAATAACTTCGCGTTCTTTGCAAGAGAAAAGGTTTTCGTTAAGTTCAACTGCAGAAAATGTGTGTGTTTTAACATCAACATCAAGTTAAGAAAAAGCTTGGAAACTGTTGAAAAGCAGACGAGATTTGAAGACTTTCTGTTAAAAATATAGTCATAAAATAACCGAATTTTGTTGTCGTTGAATTAAAGACGATATATATTTTTTAAGCTGAATGTACTTAGTTATTTAATTGAAAAGATGGGGGTATTATAAGCAAAAAAATCACTTGATTTAACGAGTTTTTCGATACTACGAATTACGCGAAAAACATAAGATTCATTACATTTCACCGTAATTCGTATGCGTGGTATCCAAACTATTTCTGCTGCACCACAATCCGTTAGAATTTCTGCTTCAATTAGATTTTTTGTAAGTTTATAACCTTAGGTCTAGTTCCGTTGCATAGTTTCGGAGGGGTAAATATTTAAGCAGCATGATTCAATAATACAAGGTTATGTAATTTGTGACAGTTAAAATTTGACACTCCTTTATCTGGAATTGCATTTTGGAAGTAGGGAAAAGGGGAAGAATGTGATCGTCTTTTGCGAAAATGGTAGTGGAAAGAGTATACAATTAGCAGTGATATGCTTATTATAATTGTTAATTAATTGAAAAAAAAATTATGACTCGAAATACTGAACGTTTTAATAAAGTTTAGTTATAATTAATTTAATCTCTGTCCTATTTATCGGTATTAAACTTCAATTTTAATGTAAATATATATCATTTATTACAACTATTTGTATGTATACTATACAATGTATATATTAGGGTGCCCATCGAAAATGCTTTTTTGGAAATTTTGAGACCCTACCCCCTAATTTTATACCTTTTTATGAGAAATATTATTGTCTATTTTTATACATTTTTTAAAGGTCATTTAGAAAATTTCAGAAAATACGATTTTGTAGATTTATGAGTTTTTGAATGACTATTTTTGATTAGATTTCAAAGGTCGGATATGAAGTTTAAAGAGGATATATAGGCCTTTAAAATGGTATATAATAATGTATTGTCGGACTTAGCTTGTTGAGATTTTTTATCGGGTAAATTTAAAAATATTATAGTTAAAAAAACTAAAAACACGCTTTTATTACAAAAAGAACTAAAAAGTATAAAATAATTTGTAGATATAGCGATTCCGTTTAAGAAGAATAGGAAGTTCCCTAACCTGATTTAATTTAACTGTTTTAAGTTAGCTAAAAATATGATTAAAGTGTAGTTATAGTCAAAATAANACATACATACATACATACAAGTGAAGTTAAATAAAAGCTTGTAAAAAGACCCATTTTTCTCTTAATTTTTTAAATTTTGACCATCGATAATGTCTACAATTTCAAAATCTGGAGTACTGTCTAAAATTAAATCTATTTTCAACTCAACTGATACCTCATTTATTGCAATCGCATAAAAGTTGTCGAATTTAGGCGACTTTTCTTAAATACGGCCTTGGCTTTAAATATGTGTGTATGCACCGGAATTTCAAAATTTTTGAGCAGCGTGGCTAAGAACTTCATCAATATTTATTTAAAAATGATCTATACAATCGCTCTTTAGCAAAAAAGTGATTTTTCACGAAATTTTACGAAGATGGGGGTGGCACCGCGCACTTAAATGATGTATGCGTATTAGAGTGGTTCAAAATTTTTTTTTTTGGAAATTCATAAACGCTACCTCGAATTATTGTTATTTGTGATAAAAAATCGAAACGTGTTTTTTTATTTTGGAAAAAAAAAGTTTTCTCAGAGGTCGCGCTGGTCCGTTTTTTATAAAAACGCTGATGTTCTAATTTTTTTTTACTTTCTTGACATGTTAAAATGCAGCTAAAAATGTGGTTTTTACATATAATTACTCTGGTATTGTTGGGGAACATTCCGTTAATTACATACCTGTCTTGGGCAGTTAGAATGAGCCTAGTGCCCGAAAATATTCTCTCGAAAAGAGACTAGTAAAATTAAAACGTTGAACTTGTTACCAGGGGGTTTCTGGGGTTGCTAGTTAGGAATCTGAAGTCAGTTTTTCAAAATTCAAAATGGCGGATCCAAAATGGCGATCCATTTTTTTTTAATTATTGGATTTATTCGAAATCCGGCACACCAGAGTTTTTGGGGTCGCCGATTACGAGTCTGAAGTCAATTTTTTTAATTCAAAATGGCGGGTCCAATATGGCGATCAAATTTAAAAAAGTACTAAAATTAAAACGTTGATACTGAACGTTTTAAAAATTGTCAAGGGTTAAAACTCGTTTCCAGTGGTTTTCTGAGCGTTCAGATTATGAATCTGATGTCAGATGTTGAAAATTCAAAATGGTAGATCCAAAATGGCGACCAACTTAAAAAAAAATGATTGGCTTTGTTTGAAACTCCTAACCGCCATGTTGAATTTTGAAAATCTGGTATCAGATTCGTAATCAGCAACCCCAGAAACCCACTGGAAACGAGTTTCAACCATTGACAATGTTTAAAACGTTCAGGATCAACGTTTTAATTTTAGTAATTTTTTTTTAATTTGTTCGCCATATTGGATCGGCCATTTTGAATTTAAAAAAGTTGACTTCAGATTCGTAATCGGCGACCCCAAAAACTTTCGAGTGCCGGGTCTCGAACAAATCCAATCATTAAAAAAAAATGAATGAATTTTGAAAAACTGACTTCAAATTAGTAACTAGCAACCCCAGGAACCCCCAGGTAACAAGTTCCAACCCATGACAATGCGTAAATCGTTCAGCATCAACGTTTTAATTTTACTAGTCTCTTTTCGAGAAAATATTTTCGGGCACTAGGTCCATTCTAACTGCCCATGACAGGTATGTAATTAAGGGAATGTTCCCTAATAATACCAGAGTAATTATATATAAAAACCACATTTTTAGCTGCATTGTAACATGTCAAAAAAATAAAAAAATTTATAACATCTGCGTTTTTATAAAAAACCGACGTGTCTCTTTTTTTTATCACAAATAAAAATATTCTGATGTAGCGTTTATGAATTTCCATAAAGAGTGTTTTTATGAACCACTCTAATGCGTATCTCAAAAACTGCTGGACCGATCTCAACAAAATTTGGTGAACACATTGCGCTTAGGCTTCTTAAGCGCCATTGCAAACACCTGGGGCAACGTAGCTCGTAGTTGCACCAAGGTTTTATTTGTAAGAAAAAGATGAGAATAACACCGCGAATTAGTACAAATATTAATACGTCTTATTATGCACATTCGGTGCAGTGTACAATGATTTTGGCATACAATATTACCTTGAGAAATACGCAGGAGTGATGGCTGGATAGCGTCCGATGTCCTCGAAGTGCTCGATAGAAGTGGCCGAGCTCGGTTTTAATAGAAATAAGTTTTCCAGCCAAGCAGATAACTGCTAGGAGGGGAAACTTAACGAAACTTTATTCAAAACGGAAAAAGGACCTTCATGTGTATTTGCTAACGGCGTAGCAATTATTTGGCCATATATATATACACAAGATGCCTTATTTTCTCCATACTTTTGCTAAAGTATTTCAGATCCTCCCTCCGGAAGCAGAATATGAAAATAGGACGCTAAGAACTTAACAAAATGAAAAAAATGTTCATTATTGCAAAAACTGGATGAGCTACTCCGAAATCCGTCGTTTATAAGACTGTTTTGCTGTAGGTTTAGGTCCTTATATCAAAAAACATTCATCTTGCACAAGAAAGAAGAAAAGATATCCAACGTCATGAATAATAAGCCCTATTGACACCGCATATCTCCAGTTCCATATTCATGTAGAAAACTGAAGGTTATTGAGAAAATAGGCGTGGCATCCATTCTATCTATACCTATTACTAATATTATAAATGTGAATGTTTGTATATTTGTTACTCACTGACCTATTCGAAAAAAGTCGGGCTCCACCAAAGTAACGGTAATTTCAAAAAACTCAAAGCTAACTATATTTTAGAATGAGTCGGTTTTGTCCGATTTCAAAAATATTCAAGACGGTGTTTAAGGAGGCTAAGCACAATGTTTATACCCAATTTGGCTTAGATCGGTTAAGTAGTTTTTGAGATACGCACATATCATATAAGTGGGCGGTGCCTACCCCATTCTCCTAAAATTTGTTTACAACCCACTTTTTTGCTAAAGAACGATTGCATATATCAATTTTGAATAAATATTGATGAAGTCCTTAGCCACACTGCTCAAAAAATCTGAAATTCCGGTACATAAACACATATAAATTCAAGGCCGTATTTAAGAAAAGTCGCCTAAATTCGACAGTTTTTATGATGTATCAGTTTATTTGAAAATAGATTTAATTTTAGATAGTACTCCATATTTTGAAATTGTAGAAATTATCGATGGTCAAAATTTAAAAAATTATGAGAAATGTGGGTCTTTTTTAATTTACCCGATAAAAAAGGCCTATATATCCTCTTCTCAGATCATAGTCGATCTTTGAAATCGAGTCAAATATTACCATTCAAAAACTCATAAAACTACAAAATCGTATTTTCTGCTTCGCTTCATAAAAAATCATATTTATCGTGTAACTAATAATACTTAACTATCGAAAGACACACTAAACTATAATTGGAGTTTTGTGTCGTCGCGAACTGACCTCAGCAGTATATAAAATCAAACCGTGATCGCGAAAAATACCTAAATAAACAATAAGACATTGGGTTGTATGCATAAAAACTAAGCAAATACTTTTTCTTAAAATTTCAGACCTTTTACTCGATTTTTTCAAATAAATTTAAGTGAAAGGTATGAAATTTTAAGTAAAAGCAATTGCTTAGTTTTTATGCACTCGGCCCATTGTGTGTATAAAAATAATTAAATTTTTGTTTACATACAAAACGGTAGTTAAGTGAGAGATGAGTGTCGAGGGCGCTCCCCTAAAGGAGCGCAGACACTCAATGCAAAGGGCAAGCAAAAGAAAAACATATTTGACAATAACTGCATACAGCCCAAAAAGCAAAACCCGCAACAACAAAGCTTAAGAAAACCCTTATACTGCTAACACACCCAGCGTTGCCGTTTTGCTTAAATTTAAGCAAAATTGATTAAGTTTTTCCTGCCTGTTAAAATGTTAAACTTTTCTTCGTTTTGCTAAATTTGTGTATTAAAATATGTAGTCAAAAATGATAATTTTCCTCAAAAATTCATAGTCATAAGAGTTATTATTTCAATAAGTTCCAGTAATTGTTGCTCTACGCAATTCCCGATCAGCGGTCGTCGCATTTTGAAACCTCCGAGTGTACTTCTGCCATGAAATCGCTTCTCATAAAAACCATTTGCCGTTCGGAGGCGACCTAGAACTTTAGGCCCCTTCATTTGCGTGACAAGATCAACACACACATTATGGATAACATGATACAAAACTCGTTTTTTGCATGCATTCAAAAAACGAGAGAAAGGGCGGATAAAAATTATAGGAGTTTGTGTTGAAAGCCTGAAAGAATGTGTAATAGTTTTCGAATTTAGCAACTGTTAGGCCCGATTTCAGATGGCCTACTTAAGTAGAGATTGTTGATTAACTGCCACTATTCATTTTCAGATCATATATTTAATCTGCACTTAAATGGCTAATATTAGCTATTTAAATATGAGATATGCAACCCTGTGTTTATACAAAACAACCAAGATTGATTGGTAGGTGGTTTAATCAATCCCACCAAATCCCACCAAAAAATAATCAGCTGTTCAGCAGAAAACGTAAACAAACAAAGAAATGCAACAACAATTTCAAGGAACAAGCAGCAGTGCTGCCAATTGGCATATTTAAACATATTTATTCTGAAACCCAACGAAAGCTAAATGGCATTTAAACAACAATCCACAAATAAACTTAAGTGCCGTTTAAATATTCATTTGAAAAATTATAAAATCCTTACTTTTGACGACAAAACTCACCCTTAGAGAGCCTTTACTTACTTACTTGCTTACTTTTTGTTTCTATAACCAATTTACCAAGCTCAGGAAGAAATAAACAGTTACCCCAAGGATTTTTCGTTTTATTAAGACCCGTTAAATAAGTTGCTTAATTTAACGGGATTAGTCAAACTTATTGAAAAATTTTCTTAAACTTTATTATCGGGCGCGGCAATACTGAACATACCATCAAAACAACAACGCAGCTGCCGATACAAATACTTCGACGGCAACAAACAAAGAAGAAGAAAAACAAGCAAAAAATGCTACTGTTCAGACTGGGTTAGATCGCTACATATTAATAAAGCGAAAGCGCACACCCGAATAAAATGGAAAACAAAGCCCAAAAAATAAAATGTTGAAAGTAGTCACTTCGATACTTCTACATTGGCGGAGAATAATCGTTTTAGTATTCTCGATGATATGAATAATGATTCTAACCAACAGGTAGTTAAAAAATACAAGCCTCCACCTATTTATCTACGAGAACAAAGTTCTAATGCTCTGGTAGATACTCTCTTAAAAATAGTAGGGAAAAATAATTTTCATGTGGTTCCTATTAAAAAGGGTAATATACACGAAGTGAAAATACAGGCTCAAAACGAAGATATTTTTCGTAAAATTACCAATGAGTTTGATAAGTGTAAGAAATCTTATTACACCTATCAACTTAAAAGTAGTCGAGGACTAGAAGTTGTCATAAAAGGCATCGAGTCCAGTGTGAACTCACAAGAGATAGAAAATGCTCTTAGGGAAGAAGGTTTTAAGGTGCGCAATGCTTCCAACATCAAAGATAAAGAAAATATCCCTCAACCGATGTTGAAAATAGAGCTAGAACCTGGCTTTCACAATCTGAGGAAAGGGGAAGTGCATCAAATATATCACTTGCGATATCTTTTACACCGTAAAATCTCCGTAGAAGAACCCCATAAGCGTAGAGGCCCTGTTCAATGTCATAACTGCCAGGAATTTCGTCACACACGCCGCTACTGCACTTACCTGGTGTCTGTGTTATCTGTGGGAACCTATACACTTCTAAAGAATGTGTGAAACCAAAAATGGACCCGAAATCCAAAAGTGCAGTAAGGGCGGTGGAAATCACACTGCTAAATATAGAGGTTGTCCAGTTTATATCTCAATGAAAGAGAAAACAGTTCCCAAAAATATTCCTATCAGGCCAAACCCCATACCAGAACCCGCTAAGCCAATGTCTGCGCCAATGACTGTTAATAACTTCACTTCATATGCACAAATGCTCAAAAATACCTAGAAGCTACTATAAACAACTTTATGAAAGTTATGCAGCAGCAAATGATGGCAATATAGAGCGTGGTACAAGATTTGATTAAAAATCAAAATCTATTACTTCAAGCCATTTTAACTAAACCATGAATAATCTCAAAACTTGTCTTTGGAATTCGAACGGGATAACCCGGCATAAAAACCAACTAGAAATTTTCCTAGAGCGATATCATATAGATGTTTTGCTTGTGTCTGAAACCCACCTTACGCAATTTAATAACTTTCAAATTAATGGGTACAAATTCTATGATACTAAATACGGTGCATGATGACATAAGAGGGCTAAGCACCAGTTACTCAGCACGGTTAATGAACCATCCAAATCGACTAGCGAGAGATCTTCTTAGCCCGAGATATGCAAGAAGACTAAAACGAAAGGGGTTCTCCGATATTATCAAAAGATGCGCAATATAATAAACTTCGATATCCGCAATATATCAATTTCGGCACTGGAACTCGTCCTTTCAGACCGACTACCCAACACCAGTGTCAGTGCGGCTTGGAAACTTGTCCTTTCCGACCGAACACAGCCTACTGGATTGTAATTACTTAACGATAGAGAAGCGAAGGCGCGGCGTGAAAACTAGTCCTTTCCAACCGCCCAGACAGTGCGGCTCTGGAACTCGTCCTTTCAGACCGCCTGACCAGCACGATATCCAGCGATCCTGCTGCTCGAAATCTTGTCTATTCCGACAGCCGCAACAGCTGTAATAAATATACATATTGTATGAAAAAACAAGTAGGAAAATCTAAGTTCGGGCGGAGCTGAACATTAAATACCCGGCGCAAGTATTAAATATATGTTTTTTCACCTTTCCGAAAGCTTTTTCACCTTCCTGTAAGCTGGGGCGTATCAATTTGGAGTATTAGACTCCTTAAATTTCGAAATTTTGAGGTTTCTGGCAGTTCTGAAAATTACCGTTATATGAAAAGCGGCCTCAATTTTAGTCCGATTTCAATAATTTTCAACATTTTGCTTTTATGTGGCAAGCACAATAACCGTACCGAGTTTGGTACAAATTGGTAGAACGGTTACCGAGATACATATATGTGATCATAAGTGGGCGGTGCCACGCCCATTTTC
>NW_016157952.1:72241-101496 GCF_001687245.7 Rhagoletis zephyria
ATAAACATATTTCTTGGTAAAGAATTGTTGAAAGTATTCATTTTATTTTTAACTAAAATGTTTTCTTTTGCGTATTCAATATTATTAAAAAAGATAAAAATATAGTATTTATTGTACCTGAAACCTTTTACTTTTAATAACATTTAATGAAAAATGCATTTAAATTTATGTTCGAAAGTCTGGAATATTTATGTATTTATTTTTGCTTTTAATTAATACTCAAAAAATTTAACACTAATAATTGGCAAATCTAAGGCTGCTAAATAAAAATGTGTAATATATTAAAGTGCACTTAATCAAAAGTTTTTTATTGTATATTCATGAATTCATTTCATTTTTTGACTGCCAAAGTAGTGGTTTTGGTCCATAATTGGACTATCATTTTTCTGCCTATTTTGAACTAGTATGAGACTGGTATATTTCTGACCGAAATCTGACAATTGCCATCTCGTAGGACATCCCCATGTTAAAAATACCAGTTGGTTGCATGGAAAAAAGATAGTTGGCTGACTAGTTGGGCATGCGGTTCATACTAGTTGTGAGGTAGTTTACAACTAGTACATTTGACTACAGGGTACATACAAAACTACTATATCTACGACTATATTTTTCGAGCAATTGGACCAATCTTTGCTTCAGGGTACGCATCCCAAGCATGCAGAGCTGCGACAAAACACACATACATATGAGTAGTCCACTTGCAAACAGCGTTATGTGATTTTATAATAGTAAGCCACAAATTAAAAAAAACGTCTACAACAACAAGTAACATCCAAATTATATATTTCTTTTTATTATCTGAAAATTTGGATAAATAAGAGCCTAATAATATTAAAAATCAAAATCGCAGTGTGGTAGTTTTTGCAAATTTTATATATAGAAATTAAATATAGCGAGTTTTGAAACAGTAAATTTTATATAGCCAGCTTTTTTAAGCTTTTCGCGTTCTCTCTTCCATGAAGGTTGGTCTGAAGGTTTAGTTGTCAATCGCACCTTTTTTAATATCTACACATTCAGCGCGTGGCAAAGCCTCGCGCATACGAGGCCGGCTAGAATAGATATAAATAGCAAAAAATCCAATAATATATGTTATATTTCGGGATTTGTCCTTAACAGGTCTATTCTGCACGTTACCGAAGATTTTGTAACCGTTAAATTGTATCACCAACAAATGTTACCAGTTCTTGTCACTGCGATTCTAGGTACGTTGGTAATGCAGTTAAAATATTCAGCAATTCAGCTATGAAGAATTGTGCAAATCCTGGCATTGCATATTTCACGGGGCAATAATTTGTTACCAGCTTATGAGATGGTAACAAAATTTACGGGTTACAAGAGTATACAGAATGCGAAAAGGGTTTAAAAATTGACAGGAACTTTATTTACCGGTTACAAACTTTTTATTACCAGCGCAGAATAAACCTGTAAGTGTCGCTTTAAAAATTGGAATAAGTTAATCCTAGAACATCCAGCTAAACTAATCTAACCCACCCCAAAAATATTTTGAGCATCTAACAATTATAATAAAAACAAAAAATTGCAAGCCCTAAATTTTCAATTGTATCAGTATTAATTAATCCCAATGGTTTACCCTCCTTTCCCGCTCATCCGACACGTGAACTTTTTTTGCAGTAAAATTTGCCTTCATAATCACCCAAAAGTTACCTTTGAGGAAGAAGTATAGCAATATTATAGTCAATTGAGTAAATTAAACGAGTCGTATGGTATCTCAAAAGATAGAGAAAATTTTGCAACTAGACATACACCACCGTAATAAGGCAAAATTTAACGAAAATAGTATATATGAGGCATTCTTTTTTAAGTCGGACGAATCTCGTAAAAAATTATATCATGTCTTCGATACGCTTCAATTTTTTGTGTGGGTTCTATACATGAAATAAGCTAACGTATTCAAGGAAATTTTTTTCTTAGAAGATATCGTCGCTGAAATAAAGAAACAGTGTAAATGCCATATACACTATTATTCGATAATCGTAGCATTGGATAGACAATCCTTTAATCTATTAGAAAAATCTTTAGTTTTCTTAAATATCTTTTTGGATCACGAACTTATTTGCGAATACCGAAATTTTATAATAACAGTCTAGGTACTACAATTGTTTACAAATAGTGCATGGTGCACTTGGACTATTATTAAGAAAATCCCAAAGAAATTCTTGTAATATTAAAATAACGTTAGAGTATTTTAATTCATTATATTGCTGCTAACTTTCACAGGCAGCTTCAAAACTAATTTTTCTGAGTTTGCAACCAATATAAAATAGTGTACAATGACTTCATATAAAAATGTTCAAAGATAAAATAGTGTAGAAGCAGATGCTTTCAGAAAAATGGGCTCAAATGGCATTTCTAAGTAAACATGGTACAGAATTTTTTTGCTAATTAACAACTAAGGAATCAATAAAAAGTATGGTGTGTTTAAAATATGAATATTTTGAATAAGAAGCGCTCAATTAAAGTTTAGATTTGGTCGATTAGATTATAAAAACTTCTAATTCGTTTTTCTCAATACTATACTTTTCATGTTACACTATTTCGTTATTCCAGCGACAATATGGTCTGTCAAAGTTTGGATTTTTTCGTGATTCTGCCTAGTCATGTACGTCTTCAAATCATTATATCTCGGGTTCTGCTCATCGTAGAGACGTGGTTTTAAAGCTAAAGAAACGGGCTTAACATATATGAGTAGTCCACTTGCAAAGTGCGCTATGTAAATGTTTTTCGATTTTTAGTTTTTGGTGGTTAACGTACCATTATTTAAAGTAGTTTCATGTCCACTAACAATACAGTGCAATCTCCTTATATATTCTGAAAAAAAAAATAGCATCAAATGTTAGCTACTCTAGCAAAAGTCCCTATAATACTTACTGTATGTATATACTTATGAGTAGTCCACAACATCAAATGTTAACTCTTCTTCAAAAAGTCGCTATCATACCTATTTATAAACTTTCAAAAGTATACATCTTCTGATGAACTTGGAAAACTGCTTTAGGTCATATAAACTGTTAATATTATCTTATGTCATATTATGTTATGTTACAGTTTTATAGGGCTCTTTTTATAAATTTTCAGGTAATAATGAAAAAGATTCAATTTAAATGTTACTTGTTGTCGTAGTCGTTTTTTTCAAATTTATAGCTTTCTATTACAAAATCACATAACGCTGGACTACTCATATACACTTTCAAAAGTCGCTATAATATTTATTGTACGTATTTATACCAGTTCAAAAGTATCCATCTTCTGATGAACTTAGAAAACTGCAAGAAAACGTGGTAGTTTCGGTGCCTAGTGGAAGACGTCTTAAAAAAGAAGCAGACCAACCTACATGGAAGAGAGAACACGAAAAGCTTAAAAAAGTTGGCTATATAAAACTCACTGTTTCAAAACTCGCTATATTTAATTTCTATATATAAAATTAGCAAAAACTATCAAACTGCGATTTTGATTTTTAATGTTATTAGGCCCTTGTTTATCCAAATTTTCAGATAAAAAAGAAATATTCAACTTGAATGTTACTTGTTGTTTTAGACGTTTTTTTTAAATTTATGGCTTACTATTATAAAATCACGTAACGCTGTTTGCAAGTGGACTACTCATATATGGTCATGATTGTCCTAAATCTAACTTAGCTATTAACAGTTGAAGTTGATTTGCATAGTAAAGAGCAGTAAATTAGTGATTTAAAATTACACCATCGTAATCCTTGTTTAATTTTATATACAAAAAGGTGGATAAAAAATTGGGCGTTTTTCAAGAACTAATTTTAAAATATTTTTTTTTATGGCGAGATGGTTTATTTTGTAATTTGTTGTCGAAAACTTATGACGAGATATATTTAGCGAGGTGTAAAAAATCGGGTTTTTACAGAAATTGAAATTTTATTGCGGATTTTAGGCGGGTAGGGTACTTAAAGAATCCGCTTAAGTACCTCGATGCGGGTACTTAAGGGAACATAATTATTGATGTAGTTACAACTTCTTTTTAACTTACATAAATAAATCCCTGAATAAAACATGAACATTTAATGAAGTATACGCATTTTAAAACCTAGATCGTAGTATTATTTAAACATATAAACACATAAAGAAAAACTTTTTTAAAAAATAGATAAATGTTTTGTCATTTTTACAATGATTCAATTCTTTAAAAAGTCATTGATTACACTGTAGGTAAATTTTAAGGTTTTGAAATATCACAGATAAACGGCCAAACACGTAAACTTATTTTGGCCTCTAGATTACGATGGCGTTTTCAGAAAATCCGTATCAGGTCAAAATTTTGAGATATTTAGGGGGGAAGTTTTAGAGTTCTGAAAGTGAATTTTTCGTCGTTTAAAACACCGTGCTCAGGTTTTGAACTTTTTTCTGCGCAAAGGTTTTGATAACTGATCTTACTTAACTGGGATCTTTTAAATTCAATGGCGTCCTCCGTTTTTCCAGATTGGCTCTAGTTTTCGAGATAACGGGGCTTGAAAATCTGCTTAAATTTTAGGTTTTTTGTTAATAATTACCTCAGTTTTAAAGTTATTTTACTAAAATTTTTCACGTGCCTGTATTTTCATATTACCTTAGCTATTTCTGAAAATCATGGAAATCGGTTCACTATAACATATAGCTCCCATACAACTGATTGTTCAGATATGTATTTGGTTTTGCGTTACAACTCTTATTTTATTTCGTAATATTTTTTTATAATTGTAGTTTATACATTGCNTTTTTA
This sequence comes from Rhagoletis zephyria, assembly GCF_001687245.7. NCBI lineage: Eukaryota > Metazoa > Arthropoda > Insecta > Diptera > Tephritidae > Rhagoletis > Rhagoletis zephyria. Next base: position 76,988 of record NW_016157952.1, read on the forward strand.
AATTATATTATCCCGATTTCGTTTCTACCGAAAAATGCAACCTTCTCTTTACCCTCTACGCACAAACACTAAGAATCTAAGGATCTAAATTTGGGTTCTCTTCAATCCCGTTTTGGCATATTTTGCTAGTTTCTATTGCTCGAATGATTTTTTTAATATCCTTTGCCTCCTGCGATCGACCAGCAAAAGTCCGCCAACATTGAATTCAATCTTTTTCCCGCGAATCGGTCCTGAAAACACATAATGGATTGGTGAAATCTCTCTCCTACCTCGTCGGTTTCTGTTGAAAGCTGTTGCTCGTAAAAGTCAAAGTGACTGTGTAGCATGTGGATTTTAAGCGACATGTGCACATCAAAGGCGTCAAAAGATTCCATCAAGTTAGCAATAAAAATGGCATATTCTGGTGAACAATTTTTACACAGAACGTGTTTAATTAAAGCCCGAACTGCATCCCATGCAACGGCTGCTGTGCCATCAAGAATTTCCAAGAAACCTTGATCCTTCATTAATCTTCTGATGTCCGGCCCATTAAGCACACCTGAAATAAAAATTATAGGGTTCTTAAAGCAAGAGAGAGATATAATAAAATATATGAGCGAAAGTCTCTCAAATGGGCCACCCAAAATTGGACGGTCAAGATATTTTCTCACAAATCACTTTATTCGGTTTACAACCACTCGACAGATTTTCACTCATATACAATCAAAAAACTACCTTCACGGATTTTTTCAACGGAAAGTTTTGGAAAGGTATTATTTTTCAAATATAGGAATGCAGTTTCGTTGACTCTAACCAACTGTTTGATGTAATTCTTAACAACACCAAGTTTGATATGTAAATTGGGAAGCATGATTTTATTAAGCGCTATCAAGGGCTCGTGAACTATATTGAATTGACTAATCGATTGTTCCTTTGTTTTTGGCCAATCACATTTAGTATAGTGATTGCATTTGGCTCTACTCTCCCAATGACAGAATAAACAACAGTATTTAGTGTAGCCCGTTTGCATGCCTGATAGTAGTGAGAGAACTTTAAAATCTCAGTTCACGCGCTACCTGTGCTCTTCGTACTTGATGCATTCTAAGATTAATTGCATTGTTTCGTATGATTCCTTTATTCCAACGGCATACAAGATGGGAACGGGTTTCTTGTTACTATCGCGATAGAGCAAGACTGCTTTCAAACTTCGCCTTGATGCGTCAATAAAGAGACGCCATTGTTCGGGTTTATAGTCAGTAATTCCCATTTCACTCATCAAACCTGCAACATCAATGCAATAAGCCTGAGTGCCATCTTCCGATAACTTGAAATATGGCATAAACGGATCTTGTCTATGTTTGTAGGCCGTTACTTTTACTCCTGGTGCTAAAACATTCACGCTTTTCAGTTCTGATGCCAAAATCATTGCATTATTATGGGAGATATTTAATTTACGCACCATGCTGTTTAGGTGTTCTTGGGACATAAAAGACGGTAAATTGTTGGAATGTAATCAGATCCATCATCAAGTTGTAATGGCGTTGCCATAGACTGTTTGCAATCATAGACAGTTTCGAGTTCGGATGGATGATTTGGAACTTGTAATGCATCACTATGTGCAACAGGTAAATGAGCGCTCGGTACACCTTTGTAGACGACACAAGGCCGATCTATTGAATTAAATGTTTGTGAGTATATGTACGTACATATACATATATGCCTATATCGATGGCTGAGTGGAAGATCTCAGCTGCCGATTTAAAAACGCCCTATCTCAGCACATTATCAATGTGTTTTGAGATATGGCGTTCTTCAACAAAATTCTGAGATAGGATGTTTTTCAATAAAATTCTGAAATAGTGCGTTCTTCAATCAAATTCTGAAGTAGGGCGTTGTTGAAAAGTTTTCTGAGATAGGGCGTTTTCGAACTGGCTGCCGAGATAGGTAGATCTTCCACTCAGCCATCGATATACAAATGTTAAGTTTGTTTGTTCGGCGGACAAAAACTAAAAAAGTTCTGCACCATTTTTACCACCACTTTTACCTATTTCATACGCTCAGCGATTAAGGCAAACTATACATAATTTCATGGTTTTATTTAAATTTACTTACTTTTTCGATTGAAACCAAATGTGTTGTTGGTGCATGCATAACAATTTTCAGCTTCATGTTTTCCGGGATTTGTCCAAATCATTGGCAAACCGAATGGTAACGAAAATCGTTTTTTTTTTGTCGACCAAAAATTCATCGCACTAATGCACGAAATACATATGAATTCGGCAGTGTATTTATTTTGTGCAGGTTCAGATTGCAAAAAGTACCATTTATAGCATGCTAGTGCATTTTTATTTGAGACTAATTTACGCTGGTCTGATTTCACAACGAATTTACCACAAACGAAACAAAACTTTTTTAATTTATTGCAAAGCTTTTTAATTTTTTTGATCTTTAGGAGTTTCCGAAGACAATGATATGATGAATAAAAGTTTTTCGTAAAATTTTAAATGTTTTTTATCAATTAATATGACAGTAATCGCGCGCGTAGATTTTCGGTTTGTGATTTTTGGTTCCCAACTTATGTGAAATAGACGCGGTATAGACCGCCGCCTATTTGAAAGCATTACTTAGTCACTTTGACTTTAACGAACAACAGCTTTCACAGTACAAAAAATATATGCCAGAGTGGGATTGGAAAGAACCCAAATTAAGGTCCAAGCAGTGTATAAACTACTACTATTAAAAAAATATTACGAAATAAAATATTAGTTGTAACGCAAAAAAACATATCTGAACAATCAGTTGTATGGGAGCTATATGTTATAGTGAACCGATTTTCAGAAATAGCTAAGGTAATATCAAAATACAGTCACGTGCAAAATTTTAGTAAAATAACCTTAAAATTGAGGTAATTTAAGCAGATTATCAAGCACCGTTATCTCGAAAACTAGAGCCAATCTGGAAAAACGGAGGACGACATTGAATTTAAAAGATCTCAGTTAAGTAAGATCAGTTATCAAAACCTTTGCCCAGAAAAAAATTCAAAACCTGAGCACAGTGCTTTAAACGACGAAAAATTCACTTTCGGAACTCTAAAACTTCCCCACATAAAAATAAATTATGTTTATCTTATTTATAAAAAATAAGTGAAAGATTTCAACCAAATTTATACGGCATAGTCGGGCTAGTATACAGATGGTATGTGTTAAGTTTCCCCGAATTCGGAAAAGGGGGCGTGGCACCACCCGTACCAACAAAAATTTTCATCTGGTATATCTCTTGAAATATTTGTGGAAGATTACTGGAATTGGCTATAGCTAGTGGCCTGCTCAAGAGTTGGCATTCCAAATTGTTTATTTATTCATACCCAAGATGGAAAAACAAAAAATGTTGTATATCCAAATGTGTTGGATTAAGATTTAAAAAGAATAAAAAATTTTGAAATAAAACAAATGATAAATTTTCATATAGAAAAATTCCAGGATTTTTCATTCATTTTTCAATATTTGGTGTAGAGAAGCACACCGGGGTACCGCTAATACGTGATATGCAAGCAAATGCGACAAAAAATTCTAAAAAATCAACAGTAGTTTTTAGCCCCTTGAAACTTGCATGTTATAACACTGACGGTGGCAGTTTATATCGGTTGTGTAGCGTTGCCACTGAGTTTCAAAATATGTAAATATTTTAAAAATTTAAAAAAGCACTTAAAAGGGAAAAATTATAAGTATAATGGTAAATGGATTACGAAAAATTTAGGTACTTAGGCTGGTTGGGTAAATAAGCGGGGAGGTACAGAAGAGAGGGATTTTCTTCAGGATACATACAAAAATTCAAGGTGCTCAAAAATGTTGGTTACTTAAGCGAGTTTCACTGTATATATTAGGGATGCAAACATCGATGTTTCGTTTGTAAGGGGGAGACCAGTGGTATGGAAACTCAACTGGTAGTAGTTACGGCTACGAGGTCTGACCGGAGACTTAATTCTGGTATCACGGGGAACAGGAGCCCCAGAGTTTACTCTGGCCTGTTCTTGGGAACGGCCCGTAGTGGAGTATCGTGGTGGTTGTTGTTTAACACCCAAATGCGGGTAGAGTTGACATTTGTTGGCTCGATGTGGAGTTGCATTGCAACCGGGTGCCGGACCCATAGTACGGCAGAGGTTTACATAGGCCTCGAACCTTACCAAGGTGGTAAGTGTGTCCATTCCACATGCAAATTAGTACCGAGATGCTTGCATTTCGGGGCGCTAATCTTCGCATTGATTTGATCCACTATGCTTTTGAGCGCCGTGGAGTAGGACCGGATTCGCCAGGTACCCACCGAAATATCAGCACACGTTGTTTCGACCGCAAATATTCGGAAGCTGGTGCAACCATCACTCAGGATAGAAATAGCCCTTGGGGACTAGATTAGCAAAGATGCTTTTCTGAACTCTATTTCAAAATTTTTATATTCAAATAAATAAGATTTATTTAAAGTACAACATAATTATAGCTAGGATCTTGCGCATTTTAGTCTACAAGAAATACACTTCTATATGGTAAAAATGACAAAAAGCCGTCAGCCACTTAAAACTTGCACTTATTTTACTTGAACCACTTTTTCTAAAGATTCAGATTAAAAAGGTCAAAACTAAGATGAAAATTTGTTGAATTTTTGTAAATTTTTTTTATAAAGTATGAAAGTTTGACTTATGTCATTATCAAAAGGCATGAACCATATTCTTATAAACAAGTCAACATTTTTATTTGAAAAATATTGCAAATATCTAACAAAAAACACCATGCACCCAATTTTGATCGACAGTTACATTGTTTATATGACATCACACCCGGTATCGAATTAACTCGTGTCAGTGTAGCTCGCTTGAAATGCAAGTGCTTATACGCAACAAAAGAAATTAGTCGATCGAACATGCTTTCAAACAGATTTCATCCCGATGCAACCCTGTTAATACATGTGTCACTTCTTGAAAATAATAAAAATGGAAAAATAATAATTAGGGACTCAAACAGCCATGAAAAATGGATATTAGCTATTAATTTTATCACAAAGCTTATCCCAAATGAAACAACCGTGTGGATAAATCCCGTGTTTATATGCACTCTTAACGAAGGGCTGCCAGACGTCCCGGTTTTCACGGACATGTCCCGGTTTTAGACTATTTGTCCCTGTGTCCCGGTCCAACCTTAAAATCTCCCGGGTTTCGTTTTAGTGTCCCGGTTTTTGATTTGATTGCACAAATTTGAATAAAAGTTCAAAAAACACTACATTAAGAGAAAGAACGCGTTGAATATTTAGAAAAATTTTATGAATTCACTGAGCGAAATAACGCATAGTAAACATGAATATTTTCTATTTGATTATCGTTTAAAAATATTCGTATTTAAAAATAATACTTTCATAACATGCGCGCGTGGTATTGATTCAAACTCAACATTTAAATGCACATTTACATGTCTGGCTGTAGCTGAGTGCGCGAAGATGCTTGCCACAATTTGCTAATTTCCAGATGGTCAGGGTTCAATTCCCATTACAACCAGCATGGAATTTAAATATTTTTTTAACTTAATTATGAAAAAGCAATCGGTAATTGCAAATCGCTTCATTTTAATATGGGGTATTTGAATTGAATATTTCTATACTAAATACTAAAATTTGTATACTTAAATCTATTACGAGTTGGGTTGGTGCTCTTTCATATGCGTATTTTTTTAATTTAGCACGCTTTTTTAATTCTATACTTCTTTCTCTCAGTGCACCGGTTTAATTTGTGAAATAGTCACATTTCGAGATAGTTGAACTTTGCACAAGCAATAGTTGATGATTAGTATATGTACCTAAATACGTTCAAAATGACGTGCACAGAGTTTTACAATTATATTAAGGAAATTACAGAAGTTCTGAAACAAATTCACAGCAATGAAAAATATGACTGATATTTTAATGTTATCTTGTACTTAAATTTTTCATTCATGAAACCTAGAGTACTTATAAGTACAGTGCCGTACAAAATTATTGGCTCGGAGGCTCTTTCATCAGATCACAATTTCTAATCAGATCTTTTAGAAAAATTTTGAAAATGTAGCTTTTGAGCCAATTAATAAAGTGCAAGTCTGAAGTTGCCGGCAAATTTCGTTGATTTTTAGCATATATTTTTTTTTTGCTGACAGTGTATTCCATATAAAAAGAATTATCGAACATAGTTTGTATGGAAGAAACTCTCAGTAAAAACAATACCAAAAATCAACTAAAATTTAATGGGCTGCAAAACTTCATTTTCATGTTGCAAATTTGTATGCAAATTTGTTGGATTTTCCCGAGTTTAGCACAAAGTTTAACAATTTTATTTTTATGGTTTTTCATATATTTATTATAAACTGTATTTTTATAAAGAATAAAAAAAGGTTAATTCATTGTGAAATATTCTCTGTGCTTTAGTTGTGATAAGTTGTTTTGTTTTGTTGGCGTACGTTGGAATGATCTCCTGATCTCATGTTTTTGTTTTTGTTTTTGTCTGTCAAAATAAAATTTCACTACATCCTTTCGCACGTCGAAATGAACGAGAAGGGGGCGAGAGGCCCTCCCTAAAGTGTTCCGGTTTGGCAACGGAGATATCTGGCAGCCCTATCTTAACGTGATCCAACAACTCTTAACACGCATTCAAAATGTGATTTATGATGGCACGGTTAACAGTTTCAATTCGATTTAAGAATGTGGCTGACTTCCAAAACGTATCAATACAATGTTTGGATGCTGTTATACTGCGGTATTCGAACTGTTTGTATATGCAGAGTTGCGACACATTGCAACCATATACATTGCATATTTTAAATATTCAATATATCAATGAACAGTTTTTCTGAATTTTCCATTACCAAAACTCCAATGGTGACCAATAACAAACGAAGCATCAACTTTGTTTCTGATGCGCTGATCGCTCTAGCGATGCGTCTCGATTAGGGATGTTGCGAATGTGGAATTTTAGACATTCGCGGATGCGAATGCGGATGCGGATGTTTAAAAGCTAACATCCACGGATGCGAATTTTTAAGAAATAATTTTGGTGAGTACATTAGGTGATTTAGGTAAATAAAAAATGGAAAAGTTACTAATTTTTAATAATGTTTTTTTTATTTAGTACTTCAATTAAAAAATTGGAACATTGTATTTAAGAACGAGTAATTTTGCTGCCTTTTCGGGTTACAGCCTGATTCCTAACGGGTCGTAAATAAAACCTGCGCCACTAACTAACTATTCGCTCGAGGCGACAAACTTGAAACTTGGCAAAATTGTAAATTCTTTTCGATTGACGCTGCACCAGTTGAGAGGACTTTCAGTTATGTTTCTTTTTTTATTGCGGTGCAACAGTTCCTTTTTGGGAATTGCATCGGGGCTGCAAATGTCGGATGTATCCTCCAGACTTTCATCTTCACAATCTAGCATCATGGCAATGGCATGGAGCATCAATTCTTTTGATTGTTTCAGAATTTGGAGAACCTGTTACGTCATCAGCGTTTTTCGATTTCAGTTTTTGTACTTCATTTTTAATCCTGTCTGTGACTGGTATGAAAAATGTGCGCCTATAGCGAGGTTGTGAATAGGCGGATATGGCAAATAAATTGTTAGTTTCTAGGAATGAAAATTTCGAAGAAAATTCTGTTTTTAAAGTCGTGGCTGCCAGCAGAAATAGTTTAAAATCTTGTTATTTTGTTAAAAATATACCCCGTTTTTTATAATAATTTGAATTATGGAATCATGGACGACAAAGGTCTCAGATTTGCTTAGTTCTCGGGTGACTCCTGGGAAAGGTTCGCCTGTAATGAATACCTTGTAATTAGTTTTTTTTGTTTATTAGTTACTTTNGTCGTGGCTGCCAGCAGAAATAGTTTAAAATCTTGTTATTTTGTTAAAAATATACCCCGTTTTTTATAATAATTTGAATTATGGAATCATGGACGACAAAGGTCTCAGATTTGCTTAGTTCTCGGGTGACTCCTGGGAAAGGTTCGCCTGTAATGAATACCTTGTAATTAGTTTTTTTTGTTTATTAGTTACTTTAGCTTCCTAGTTGCAGGCAGTCACAATTAATTACTCACCGCTGTCGGTACCATAAGCTATCAAATCGGTTTTGTTGTTCCATTCCATGCGCTCAATGTGTTTAGATATATTTTTTGAGGCGAATGAACGCAAATTTCCCACATATATATATCTAATACTATTTTAAGAGGGCTTATTTCACATTATTGCTGTAATGCAAAAAATCACAACTAAATTTTTGTATTGCCTAAAACGATGTGGGAACTTATGATTCGATGAAATGCATCAATCAAAAAGTTAATTTTGGATTTTTAGTTAGTTACGGCTTTTTGTATTTCAGCTACGATGTGAGTTAAGCCCTTTCCAAACTATACTAACCATATATTACATGCCAAGTCCCACGCCTCAATAGATATAAAATTCACCTTGAATTATTTCTTATTTAATTTGTGAACTTGGCTGTCGACTTATTTACATTCCATTTTATCTTTATTTCGATGCGTGCTAATGTTGACAATTTACACAAAATTAAAATAAATGTTTTTGTTTTCGAGCTGAAAGACTAATAGCAGGAAACGCGGAACTTAAGAATAATAAGTTTTATGAGGAAAAAAATAGTTACACTAAGAAAAAGTAGAAAACAACTAGAGATGCATCCAGTTTTTTCAACAGACCTTTGACAAATAATATTCGATTCTCTTTATAGCCAGCCGTTGCACATTTCCGCTGGAAATACCGACTATTATCTTACGCTTTGACTTTAAATTACGAAAGAAGGTGGCCGTAGGGGACAGTCTTACCGTAGCATCTCTACAGGCAAAAAATATTGGCTAACATTTTAGTTTGCCAGATACGATTTAACAGTGCGCTTGTACAATATTCGCATTCGCTCCGCATTGATTATTGCGAATGCGAAGGCGAAAGCGAAAGCGAATGTCATAATTTATGCGGAAGTTCCGCGGTTGCGAATGCGAATGCGAATTTTCGCAACAACCCTGGTTTCGATGACTTTTCAGATGCGATTTGGAAAAGTATACATTGTCAATGAGGCATATTCTGGATTTGGTACGAATCGAAAATTTGAAATTTTTGTATAGAAAATGATAGGAAAATTTCATGATTTTCGATTCGTACGAAAACAAGAATACTCCCCAATATTTTGTAGTTCGGCGTTATTCGAATATAATCTGATACAGTAAGGAGTGCACTGATACAGTTTTTCTTACACCTGAACCCCGGCGTAGCGTGACGTGGTGTGCGCGCAAATTTAATGTTTGAAAGAGAAATAATGTCAAAGGATTTTATTTCGTTTTTAAAAAGGTAATAATGTCAATTGACTTTATTNGTTTAAGCATTGTTGACGCTATTTCCATTTGAATAAGGAAATAGCGTCAATGACTTTATTTCCAAATTTCTGTTGACTTTATTTCGCTTTTGAAAAAGTAATAATGTCAATTGACTTTATTTCCCACCCTGGTGCGAAATAAAGTCAATTGACCTTATTTCCGTTGATCTTATTACCTGTCACTCTACCACCAGCGGGTTCCGAGTTAAATACTTTCAGAGCTGGAGCGTCGGTGTCGAACGACATGATCAAGCCAGCGGATCCGCTGTATTTTAATTCGCTGCACTATGTCCATATCGTTGTAAAGCTCATACAGCTCATCGTTCCATCGTCTGCGGTACTCGCCGTCGCCAACGCGTAAAGGCCCGTAGATCTTTCGCAAAATCTTTCTCTCAAACACTCCAAGAGCCGCCTCTTCGGATGTTATCATTGTCCATGCTTCTGTGCCATATACCAGCACGGGCATGATGAGTGACTTATAGAGCGTGGTTTTCGTACGTCGAGAGAGGACTTTACTCCTGAATTGCCTACTCAGTCCAAAGTAGCACTTGATGGCAAGAGTGATTCTGCGTTGCATTGCAATGCTGACATTATTATCGGTGTTAATGCTGGTTCCCAAGTAAACGAAATTCTCTACTTTCTCGAAATTGTAACTGTCAACAGTGACGTGGGTGCCAAGGCGCGAATGTGCTGACTGTTTGTTTGATGACAGGAGATACTTCGTCTTGTCCTCGTTTACCACCAGACCCATTCGCTTTGCTTCCCTATCCAACTTGGAAAAGGCAGAACAGACTTCGCGGTTTTTGTTACCGATGATGTCGATGTCATCGGCATAAGCCAGAAATTGCACGCTCTTGTAGTAAATTGTTCCTGAGCGGTTCAGTACTGCAGCTCTTATTATCTTCTCCAACAGTAGATTAAAGAAGTCACATGAAAGGGAGTCGCCCTGTCTGAAACCCCGTTTTGTGGCGAACGGCTNCTTTCCCAATTCTGACGGAGCTGGTGGTATTTCTCAACGTCATTTTACACAGCCGTATGAGTTTTGAGGGGATGCCAAATTCAGACATAGCGGCGTATAGGCAAGTCCTTTTAGTGCTGTCAAAAGCGGCTTTAAAGTCGACAAATAGGTGGTGACTGTCGATCCTTTTCTCGCGGGTCTTTTCCAAGATTTGGCGTATTGTGAATACCTGGTGGATTTCCCAGGTCTAAAGCCAAACTTTTTAATAAGAATTTAATAAAAATCGAGTATTTAGTTTTATACCCCATTCAAAGTTAGTATAATATTGTGCAAACTTTAAATGTCTTAAAGTACATACATATGTACATAAAGTATTCTGAGATTTCTCTTTATATGGAAGAAAATGCGTGACACCGACAGCATAAAAATTATCAAAAATCAACACGAACTTTAAGACATTTAAAGTTTGCACAATATTATACTAAAATTGAATGGGCTATAAAACTGCACACTCGATTTTTTTTAATTCTTATTAAAAAGTTTGTGGTTTAGGTGAAACTCCAAATTTTTCATACATTTCGTATAAAGTTCAAAAATTGGATTTATACAGTGTTTGTTAAACCTTAAGCCATATTTTAATACAATATGGATTAACAAAAAAATATTTAATATGAAAAGCATTGCAAATAGTAAAACTAATCATCGTATATCAGTTCTGTGACTAAGGGTATATTTATATGTTACATTCATTATTAAATTGATTATTTTTTGCTTCAAATATGTAACAAAATAGTAGTAGTCGACATATGACCACTTTTGAATATGTATTATTCTTTTGTGTGTTTAATGCTCGTTAAATTTTTATAAGTGAATAGCACATTAAACAACAGGTCCCATATACATATGTACATAAATCTAAATGTAAAAAATGCATGTATATTTCAAAAATAAGCTGAATTTCTTTTATTTCTATGAATAAATAACGTAAAAAAAATTTCAAGAAATCATCAGTTCTAAGAAGGGCAGGGAGGTATTCGTGATAGGTTCTTTTAAACAAGTCACGAAACGGGTAAACGGGGTTTGCCAGGGGACAGGTTTTCTCAGGTCGTCACAGTTCTGCCACCGGAGTCTCTATGCGGCGGCAGTCGGTCACGGCCAATGACAACTCCGTGTTAAAGTTGCCGGTCGTTTTCATATAATTGAACCGGAACTGTGATCGGTATCTTCTCTTTTAATTAATTAATCCCAACGGCTTTTTACCCTCCATTCCCGCCCAACCGACACGAGGGGCGCAGTCCGCATGACGTACGGAAACTTTNGACACCTAATAAACACAACGCAAACAGCTGTGACAAAGATGAAACAGCAGAAATGACAAAAAGACAAAAAGAGCAAAATCAATGTGCACAAACAAAAACAATTGTACAACAACAATATATTATATGAAACAAAATACTCGGCACATGCAATTAAGAATATCAAGTTAAATTAATCAAATCTACGGGAAATTTTGATGTTTTACTTATCTTTAAATTGTGCACCAGAAGTTTATTAACACTTTTTTTAATTTTTTACTTTAATAAGCGTAAACAGCTTTATCAAACACAAAATTTAAGCAGATCACAGAAAAACACAGCTTCACAGCTTGACAGGTATGTGATATATCCAGTGCCGGTGCTTTTGCCTGCAGGGTCCATAACTACAATTGTTTTTGTTTGTGTACATTGCTTTTGCTCTTTTTATCGTTTTGTCATTTCTGGTGTTTCATTCTTGTCACAGCTGTTTGCGTTGTGTTTATTATGTGTCAAAATACATTTTTTTTAAAACTGTTCGCTACATAGCATTCAAATTGTCATTTACCAGCTGATGGGTTTTCTGGTACATCGCTTTCAAAACTTTTTTCGATTTTTTGCTTCTAATATTTTATGTATAAACCTTATGTATCTACGATATAACTATTTGTGAAAGTATGTATGTATGTATGTATGTATGTATGTGCTAGGTTGCAGTCTAAACGGACGGACAGAATCGAACAAAATTTTGACAGAGCATTGCCATGACACCTGGGCCTATAATAGGGTGAAAAAATTAGGATCTGACAAGGGGCCGTGGAACCTCCCGTAGGCGTGAAATTTTTAATCAGCCATAACTTCTAGACCATAAGTCACAGGAAGTTGAAACTTGGTATGCAGACATGTCAATAGTAGGTGCTTATAGGCAGGTATTTATAAACGAGTGTGTAAAAGGGGGCGTGGCACATCCCATAGGCGTGGAATCTTTTATCAGCTATAACTTCGGAGCCATAAGTCCAACGAACTTGAAATTTGGTATGCAGACATATCAATGGTAGGGGATTATGCGAGGGTATATATAAACGAGCTTGTAAAAGGGGCGTGGCACATCCCATAGGCGTGGAATCTTTTATCAGCTATAACTTCGGAGCCATAAGTCCAACGAACTTGAAATTTGGTATGCAGACATATCAATGGCAGGTGCTTATAGGAGGGTATATATAAACGAGCTTGTAAAAGGGGCGTGGCACATCCCATAGGCGTGGAATCTTTTATCAGCTATACCTTCGGAGCCATAAGTCCCACGAACTTGAAATTCGGTATGCAGACATATCAATGGTAGGGGATTATGCGAGGGTATATATAAACGAGCTTGTAAAAGGGGCGTGGCACATCCCATAGGCGTGGAATCTTTTATCAGCTATACCTTCGGAGCCATAAGTCCCACGAACTTGAAATTCGGTATGCAGACATATCAATGGTAGGGGATTATGCGAGGGTATATATAAACGAGCTTGTAAAAGGGGCGTGGCACATCCCATAAGCGTGGAATATTTTATCAGCTATAACTTCGGAACCACAAGTCACTCGAACCTGAAATTTGGTATGCAGACATATCAATGGTAGGTGATTATGCGAGGGTATATATAAACGAGTTTGTAAAAGGGGCGTGGCACATCCCATAGGCGTGGAATTTTTTATCAGCTATAACTTCGGAACCATAAGTCACACGAACTTGAGATTTGGTATGCAGACATATCAACGGTAGGTGCTTATATGAGATTATATACAAATAAGTTTGTGAAAGGGGGCGTCGCACATCTCATAGGTGAAGAATATTTTATCAGCTATAACTTCGGAACCACAAGTCACACGAACTTGAAATTTGGTATGCAGACATATCAATGGTAGGTGATTATACGAGGGTATATATAAACGAGCTTGTAAAAGGGGCGTGGCACATCCCATAAGCGTGCAGACATATCAATGGTAGGTGATTATACGAGGGTATATATAAACGATATTGTAAAAGGGGCGTGGCACATCCCATAGGTGTGGAATTTTTTATCTACGAGGGTATATATAAACGAGTTTGTAAAAGGGGACGTCGCAAATCCCATAGGCGTGGAATTTTTTATCAGCTATAACTTCGGAGCCATAAGTCCACGAACTTTAAATTTGGTATGCAGACATTTCAATGGCAGGTGCTTATAGGAGGTTATATATAAACGAGTTTGTAAAAGGGGCGTGGCACATCCCATAGGCGTGGAATTTTTATCAGCTATAATTTCGGAACCACAAGTCACACGAACTTGAAATTTGGTATGCAGACATATCAATAGTAGGTGATTATACGAGGGTATATATAAACGAGTTTGTAAAATGGGCGTGGGACATCCCATAGGCGTGGAATATTTTAACAGCCATAACTGCGGAACCATAAGTCCCACGAACTTGAAATTTGGTATGCAATCATATCAATGGTAGGTGATTATACAAGGGTATATAAAAAAGAGTTTAGAAAATGGGCGTGGTACATCCCATAGGCGTGGAATATTTTATCACCCATAACTTCGGAACCATATGTCGCATCAACTTGAAATTTGGTATGCATATTTGGTAGGTGTTTATAGTAAGGTCTATATAAATGAGTTTATAAAAGGGGGCGTGGCGCATCCCATAGGCGTGGATGTTTGTGTTTTCTTTAACTGCATCTACAAACCAGGCTATACTTAGTAAATTTTTTATGTAAAATACTTCCAGATAGTTGCTTCTCGATACTCAAATGCAGTGTAGTTAAAATATATTAAGGAACTATTTTTGGATTTTTAAATTTTTGATATTTCCTTCCCAAGTTTGACTATCTTTGGTGAAAAAAAATGTACTGAGTTATAACTTTACATTACATAAAAAAATTGCTAATTTAATGAAGATTTCAGAGAGGTGCCACTCTTACTGTTTCTAATAGAAAAAAAATGTTATAGTCGCTTTTGTGGGCAAAGGACTGAGACACGCTGGAATGTATTTAATAGATTTAAATTTAAGTTGCTCTTGTTACTGACCAATGACATGCTAAATAGTACAAAGATACATTATTACATGCTCCTGACGTTATTTTATGTTACTTACCGGAATTCGGACTAGAGTCTATAACAAGGGCTATATCTATCAATATTTTTTGTGAAGCATGGATTCACGTGAAATAAAATATACATGAGTCGTTTGAAGAAAAATTTATTCATTTATTTATAAAATATGCTCAAATTGGCGACCTTCTACTCTAATAAAAGCTCGGTATCTTTTAAGAAAATACGCTTTTAGAAATCTTAAACTCAATTGGNTTTTATCAGCTATAACTTCGGAACCACAAGTCACACGAACTTGAAATTTGGTATGCAGACATATCAATGGTAGGTGATTATACGAGGGTATATATAAACGAGCTTGTAAAAGGGGCGTGGCACATCCCATAAGCGTGCAGACATATCAATGGTAGGTGATTATACGAGGGTATATATAAACGATATTGTAAAAGGGGCGTGGCACATCCCATAGGTGTGGAATTTTTTATCTACGAGGGTATATATAAACGAGTTTGTAAAAGGGGACGTCGCAAATCCCATAGGCGTGGAATTTTTTATCAGCTATAACTTCGGAGCCATAAGTCCACGAACTTTAAATTTGGTATGCAGACATTTCAATGGCAGGTGCTTATAGGAGGTTATATATAAACGAGTTTGTAAAAGGGGCGTGGCACATCCCATAGGCGTGGAATTTTTATCAGCTATAATTTCGGAANAAAAAAAATCGTGCCTTTTCATGTGTTTTCTTTAACTGCAACTACAAACCGGGCAATACTTAGTAAATTTTTTATGTAAAATACTTCCAGATAGTTGCTTCTCGATACTCAAATGCAGTGTAGTTAAAATATATTAAGGAACTATTTTTGGATTTTTAAATTTTTGATATTTCCTTCCCAAGTTTGACTATCTTTGGTGAAAAAAAATGTACTGAGTTATAACTTTACATTACATAAAAAAATTGCTAATTTAATGAAGATTTCAGAGAGGTGCCACTCTTACTGTTTCTAATAGAAAAAAAATGTTATAGTCGCTTTTGTGGGCAAAGGACTGAGACACGCTGGAATGTATTTAATAGATTTAAATTTAAGTTGCTCTTGTTACTGACCAATGACATGCTAAATAGTACAAAGATACATTATTACATGCTCCTGACGTTATTTTATGTTACTTACCGGAATTCGGACTAGAGTCTATAACAAGGGCTATATCTATCAATATTTTTTGTGAAGGATGGGTTCACGTGAAATAAAATATACATGAGTTGTTTGAAGAAAAATTTATTCATTTATTGATAAAATATGCTCAAATTGGCGACCTTCTACTCTAATACAAGCTCGGCACCTTTTAAGAAAAGACGCTTTTAGAGATCTTAAACTCAATTGGGCTATCTCAGCAGCAGCTCCATTTATTTGTTCCGGCAAATGCTCTTCGTTCTGAATTATTTTTGAATAAATTTTGTCCTTAAGACAGCCCCAAAAGCAAAAATAGAATGGATTCAGGTCTGGCGATCGTGGAGGCCATGTGATTGGTCCGTATCGTCCAATCTATCGGCGAGGATAAGNCCGTATCGTCCAATCCATCGGCGAGGATAAGTTTCGTCTAAATGAGCTCTTACTTCACGCCCGTAGTGAGCAGGGCACCCGTCATTTTGCAGCTATAGTTTAAGGGTACATCTTCTAAAAGAGTTGGCAGCCGTTCCTGAAGGAACTCTAAATAATTGTGAGAGTTGAGCGTTGGCGGAAGTTCAACGGGTCCTAATATCTTGTACCGGTACTGCGAACGATCTTCTCTCATTTCGTGAGGATTGTCTATCTGCCAACTGTGAAGGTTATGTAAATTAAAATAACCATCACGTTTGCATGATGATTCATCGCTCCAAATTATTTTATTAAAAAAGGTGGGGGTCTGATTCATGCATTCGCAACATTTCACGGCAAAATCTAACCCTCGACAGGTAATCTCTTTCTTGTAGAGCCTGAACACGTTGAATGTGGTTGGGATGAAATCGATGGTCGCTTAAAGCTTTGTGAACTGTAGTTTTTGGTATACCCGTCCGTCTTTCCATCATTCTCACTGAAGTCGATGGACCTAGTTCCACTTCTTCTAACACAACTTCAACATCTACCGTTGCAGGACGTACTGTTTCGATGCCACGCCTTCCAGGTATGCGACCTTAAAAAAGTGAAAAATGATAGTTAACAAGCAAGCAAACAAGAAGGGTGTAAGAATCACTTACCTTCATATATTTCTCTATGGGTCCGGGCGAATACTTCACGACCCGGATGCCGACGATTGGGGTATCGCTCTGTATAGAGTCTTTGAGCAGATCAGGCATTACAGCAAGCTTCACCGTAATTGACGTGAATATCCGCATATTCATGCGACGTATACTGCATGTTCTCGNTTAAGTTGCTCTTGTTACTGACCAATGACATGCTAAATAGTACAAAGATACATTATTACATGCTCNGTATAGAGTCTTTGAGCAGATCAGGCATTACAGCAAGCTTCACCGTAATTGACGTGAATATCCGCATATTCATGCGACGTATACTGCATGTTCTCGGTCATAGTATTAATAACACAATGTCCGAAGGGTCCAATTTCACAAAATCCACTTTCACTAATTCCGGTAAGTAACATAAAATAATGTCAGGAGCGTGTAATAATGTATCTTTGTACTATTTAGCATGTCATTAGTCGGTAACAAGAGCAACTTAAATTTTAATCTTTTAAATACATTCTAGCGTGTCTCAGTCCTTTGCCCACAAAAGCGGCTATAACCTTTTTTCTATTCGAAACAGTAAGAGTGGCACCTTTCTTTATTAAATGATCAACTTTTTATGCAATGTAAGGTTAAAGCGCAGTACATTTTTTTCACCAGAGACAGTCAAAGTTGTGGAAGAAAATATCAAAAAGTTAAAAATCCTAAAATAGTCATAGTTTTATGATGGTTCCTTAATTTATTTTAACTACATTGCATTTGAGTATGGAGAAGCAACTATCTGGAAGTATTTTACATAAAAAGTTTACTAAGTATAGCCTGGTTTATAGATGCAGTTAAATAAAATACCTGAAAAGGCACGATTTTTTTTTAATTCAAAAAAATGTAAATATTTCAAAAACGGTAACACTTTTACCTGAACATTTTTTGTTTATCAGAGAGCCGTAAATGGGTCACATGAACTTTAAATTTGGTATTCAGACATAGGTATATATTTTTTTTTTCGCGGGCAGGGGGTCGAAAGTGCTTATTGCGTCATCAAAGCTGTCGTCACAACAATGATATGTCCGGAGACTAAAACACTCCCCCCGAATTGGAACCGTCGCCCACCCTGGGACCACTAATTTAACTATGTTCTTCCAGTTAGTTTCGCTATGTAGCTTGGCTTGGATGACGTTATCTGGATTAATTGGTCCTACAAGGTCTTGCAGATTATTGCGCTCGGTTTCCCATCTTTTGCATCTGAAAAAAGTGTGCTCGGCATCGTCTTCTTTTGCGTCGCTGTATATGCATGACGGCTGTTCGGCTTTTCCCATTCTATACAGGTATTTGCGAAAGTAACCATGCCCAGACAGCATTTGTGTGACGTAATAGTTTATTTCGCCATGTTCTCTTTGGGCCCACAGTTTTAGGTCTTTTATTAGCCTAGCCGTCCATCTGCCGCGGTTTTCGTTTTGAAACCTATCTTGCCATAGTCTTAGTGTCTCGTCTCTTACTCTTTCCCTTTCGTTGGCACTTGGATTCGTTTGCGCCTTAAACTCCCACATTTTCTTGCGTTTGGCTGCTAGCAGGTCAATGGGAACCGTTCCGCTTATAACTAGTATTGCCTCGCCGGACACTGTACGGTACGCAGAGGCTAACTCTTAAAGCTGCTGTGCGATGAGCTCTAGAAAGTGTCTTGCAACGGTTTTTTTTTCTATGGGAGGTATTCAGATTAAAGTATGTATAAATGAGTTTGTAAAAGGGGGATATATATCTGTATTCATCTATTAGATAACTCGGATAATTAAAACTTTTTTTTAAACCTTACCGTCCTTAGATTATTTTGAAATGGAAAGATTAAATCGTTGTTTAATCCCGCGATGCTGTTAAACGAAAAAGGTTCATTCATAATGAATAAAACTAATTCCGAATTAAGCATTCTACCAGGAAATTTTAATTTAGAAATTTGATCGTTACCTTAATCCACTTAATATTAATAATGAAACAAGATTTTTAGTACAAGTGATGATCAATATATATTAGTTAAAGCACGATAAAGCTAAAAGTATGGCTCATAAGGATGCCTTACTGTAAACAAAGAAAATAGTTTGTCTCCTTTAAATTATGCTGAACTGATTATTTGTATTGCTGTTTTATATTTTTATTTGTTTACCCCGAACGACGTCGGGTGCTCTGCTAGTAGGTTATAAATATCATTTTAAACATGTCGTGTATTTACGTCAATTGCCACGTTAATAGCGACTCCTATGTGTAATCTGGCTCTGTGATGGGATTGCCCATATAAAATGTGCTGGTTTGAGCGGGAGGGAATTAGACGCTATTAATGAGGGAACGGGTCTTCGCTTTCTTGTCAAAATTGTGGATCAACCGAAATTGATTTATTTAAATTCTTTAGGCAGTCCATAAATGGTTTTTCTGAAATCGGGGAGGATCTCTCGGTGCGTGTTGAGAAATTTAAGCATTACGAAAAAATTTTTAAGTATTTCACATGTATCGACAACCCTCCACACTCTGAGGTTAGCCGAGAAAATAAAAGTAGCCATGTTGGTAGTCTTCCTAAAAAGATAGTCATTGAATCTACTCAAAAAAATCCGGCATCTCAGTCCTTGGAACTAATTAGGCAGAATCGGTGGTGTTCTTTTTGCGGTGCATTCGTCGATACCATCCGAGGAAGTTAGTGTTCCTGTCATTGAATATACCGAATTTAAATGTATACGTGTACCGGCTGGTAAGAGTTATGTTTATATAACTCTTTGCTACATCCCTCCTAGTTCTACCATATCAGTATATACGCAGCTGGTTTCTTCACTTGAGTCCGTAAATGCAACGCTTACGTCTTCCGATTCTATGATTGTTTTCGGTGATTTTAATCTGGCACATATTTCATGGAACATTACTGACACCGATGTTGTATCAGAGTCATCTAGAGATATTTACAATGTATTTCTGGAGGAAATGGCTGAACTTTGCCTAAAACAAATAAATGTATGTCGAAATAAGTTTGGAAAGGTCTTGGATCTCGTTTATGTTGATGATGTTCCGAAATTCTCTATTAATCGGTGTGATCCCCTAGTTTTGCTAGAGGATGTATACCACCCCGCTCTTGAGTTAAGCTACGAGATTATAAATGAAATACATAATAATAAGTTGTATAGTTTAAATACTAGATATGTTTTTGCGAAAGCTAATTTCAGAAAAATTAACAAAGAACTTTTCAAGTTATAGAGATGACGTGGAGCGTAGCGTTGAACACCTTAAGGATACTGTTTTCAATTTGTTTCCAAAGTATGTACCAAAACGTAATATTGTTCATGAAGAACCTCGTGTCGGTTGGGCGGGAAAGGAGGGTAAAAACCGTTGGGATTAATTAATTAATATAACTAGAAATTTTAGAGCGGTGTTGCCAGTAACCGGGTAAATGAAATCCCATCCAAATATGTCCTAAATCCCGTTTTATACTAAAGGTATAACAGAAATTCCGCGCCGTATGTACATATCTATTCTACATATAATGCTTTCGGATGAAAAAACGCAAGTATGTGTATAAGGGTGAGTCAATTTTGTTTTTTACTAAATCATATGGTATTTTAGGATTTCGCAAATAATTCTACGACAAAGTTTAGAAGAAACCATAGGCCGGAAATGAGTTTCGATACCGTACATTTTTAAATGAAAAACTTATCTGTTCACGGCATTAAATTTTGTTGACCTTTTCGCACCAAGTTTTGTTAAGATATCTAAATTTTTACTCAAGTTATCCTGCGCACAGACGGACAGACAGTCACTGCTTAATCGATTTCTTTTTTCATTCTGAGCATTTATGTATACATTTGGCTATATTTATCTCGATTCGCTTTGCCTGTTACAAACAACCGTTATGTGAACAAAGTTATAATGCCCTTGTGCACAAGTGCGCTCAGGTATAAAAATAAGGAGACTCGAAATCCATTTTGGAGCTATGTTTCCATAGACTTTTTTTGCTCAGCATTTCCAGTAGAATACGTCGCCCGCTATAATGTATATACATAAATAACAAGGGGTGACTGTAGTATTATTTCGCCGCTAGTAAAGGAACATTTCAAAGTTTTTTCCAACACAATTCGATATGGATTAGCATTGGCATTTTTTCAGCTGGCAAGCGGGAATAAATTATTATTTCCATGATCACGCACAATCACAATTAACACATTGGCACATGAACCCCGTTCACGTAATAGCCAACGCTATGTCTCTGGTGACAGACTCTGCACTTTGCGCTTTTCAACGGGAACAACGTCAACGTTTTTCATGGTCGAATGAATGCAGGCAGGCAGTCAGTCATACATACATACATGCATATGTACCAGGAATGTTTGGAATATTTGCATTCGCATTCGTTATGCGAATGATTCACATCATTTTACATATTCGCATCAAATGATACGAATGTTTTGCGAATGCGAATGTGTACAGGGGCAGAGATTCCACTCTAATATTGTTGAAATGGCTCTGACCGCACAATTCTGTGTTTTCTTAATAAATTACACAGGGCAACACTGATTTTGTTTCCTAAACTGTAAAAGCTGTTTTTGAGACTTTTTTGTGCTGATTACGAATCTGTAAGTATAAAGTTTCCATCAGCTTTAGATTTAGAAAAAAACGTGGTCAAGGTATAAAAAAAAATCGCTTTTTTTGCAATATTTGAGAAGCTCTAGCAAAAAAACAAAAGGTTTTAGAACCTTCCACTTATTCTTAGATTAAAGCTAGAACTCTCGGCACTATCCCTAGAAATACCATTCGTTCACCTTAACTTGATGGCCACTTATAGTAATTTATTGAATAATAACAAAATACTGGAGTATGGAAGAAAGAAAATTGTGCCAAAATCCGTTTTTGCTGTACAACAAATGACTATAAGTAACCTCAAGGTCAAGGTCCAGAGATGATATTTTCAGAGATTGTATTTGAAAGTTCGAGCCTTAATTTAAGTGGGGGATTCTACCTCCTTTTGTTTAATTGCGGTAGGTACTCAAACTTCGCCAAAATCAGTTTTTGCTATTAAACAAATGACTATAAGTGACCATCAAGTCAAGGTGCAGTCCAGGGATAGTTGTCGAGAGTTCTAGCTTTAATTTAAGCCCAAGTGGAAGGTTCTATCACCTTTTGTTTTTTGCTAAAGCTTCTCAAATATTGCAAAAAACGCGATTTTTTTGATAATTTGACCACGTTTTCCTCAAAATCTAAAGTTGATGGAAACTTTATACTTACAGATTCGTAATCAGCACAAGAAAGTCTATCAAAAACAACTTTAAGATTTTAGGAAACAAAATTGTTTGCCATTTTTGTTGGCCTTTGTTATTTGTAAAGAAATTTTATCAAGATTTTTTTTTCAAGTAAATACTCCCATCGCATTCTGTGTCAATACTTATAAAACAAAAAGCTCTACGATTTCAATATGAGGGGAACTTATTTCATTGTCACTTATGAAAAATATGAATTTAAAAGCAAAAAAGCTTTCGACTGCCGTAGCAGAGTAGGTATAGATGTCGGCTTTAAATTCTGTGTGTCGCAGAAACAAATTTTTTAATAAACGTAATTTATAATTTTCATACGAAATTTCAATAGCATTTTCAATCTTGATAATTTATCAAGAAAATAGCTTTTGATTTCTGTGCTAGAATTCCAATTCTTGATAAACAATAAAAAATTCACAAATTATAAAATTTTTTTATTTAACAATATCAATATGACAAACTGACAGATCCGGCCCGCAAATATTTGAGCGCTCCACCCGCCAGCGTTCCAAGTGAGCAATACGAGCCTCTAAAAAATTGCCTCATGGGGGAAAAGGCAGCAAAATTACTTTTTTGAAATATAATATGACTTTGACTACTAAATTAAAACACTGTATACGTTAAGCACTCGTTCAATGTTATATAGCTTTTTTTAATGTTATTCCTAACATTCGCTTTCGCATTTGAACATTCGGATTCGCATTCGCGAATGTGAAACATATGACATTCGAAACATCCCTAATATGTGCATAGAGAAAGGTATCTACACACCACTGATTGCAAGTTATCATCAGCAAGCGTTTCTTTTTTTTTAATGTTTTGCCAAATCACTGATGTAGAAAAAGGGCGGGAGGGCGTGTCGGTGTTGTTAAACGTTGTCTTATTACCATTGTTCGCATGTTTTTTTTTTTAAATATCAAATGTTGGAATGCTTATAACATTAAGTATACATATGTATTTGCGCTGATGACGCCTAGGAAGTCTGTATGTACATATATACATACATATATGCATGTATAAGGGTGATTGACTCGGTTTTCCAAACCGGTTTCCACCGTTCTGTTTTTTTTGGAAGTCTATAGGCGGTTTTTT
The DNA here is from genome assembly GCF_001687245.7 of Rhagoletis zephyria. Classification (NCBI taxonomy): domain Eukaryota; kingdom Metazoa; phylum Arthropoda; class Insecta; order Diptera; family Tephritidae; genus Rhagoletis; species Rhagoletis zephyria. Next base: position 100,277 of record NW_016157952.1, read on the forward strand.
TGAAATCTTGATTTTTCGAATATCGAATAAACCGGATATTTTGATCGAACAAGCCGGGCTCTTTCGTTTCATCCAAATCTTGACCTCTGAATAAAAATTAGTTTTCCGAAGTTTGGCAGTTCAAGGAAGCAGGGTGCGGAAAAATTCGCTCGCGAACGCTTAAAAATACGATCTTCTCATATTAGCTCATCTTGCGATCGTATTTTACCGCTAAAAATTCTTGAGTAAACGTGCGTTAAGGCCAGTACGCAGCTCCCAAGAAAAGCAAAAACTCCATATAAAATGGCGTACTAGAAATGGCTAAGCAATTTATTTGAGTAAAATTTCATAATGGCTGTACGCAGTTCTTAAGAAATTTTCTACGCTTTTTACTACGGTTAGGGTTCGAACGATACTATCGATATTGAGTAATCATCGATACTGAGGGTATAAAAATGAGTACTTTAATACTCGATACTTTATTTGGTGATTTTACTCGATACTTTGCAAAGTACTCGTAGTATCGAATACTTATTAAAAAACACACTTTTTCAATTTTTTCTTCCATTGGATTTCCAATTGACTTTGCTTATATGGATTACTCTCATTCAATTTTATCCATCACTTAAAATAAACTGAAATTGCGTGTAGTCTGTTGCATACCATAAACCAAATAAGTTAAAGTTGAATGGCCTTATTCATAAAAAATAAAGTAGGTTTAAAGAGCTTAATAAAATGGCATTTTCATAAAGTTTTTAGTTTGGGCCTGTGCCAATTGATAGAAAAGTTCTATGGTGGAAAAACTTTTTACTATGGTGAGAAAATTTTACATTTCTGCTGTGCCAATTCGTAACTTTTTACTGCTGGAAATTTTTGACAGTTGCTTTGATGCACAAGAAGACTATCGAGTTTGCTATTTATAAAATGCAGCAATTATATAGAAAATATTTGCCTTTGATGATTTCAATTCTTCTGGAACTGAAATCCATGCATTTATTTGAACTTTTAGCAGTAATATTAGAAATAACAAGTAAGAGCAGCGCTGAACATCTGCAAATTTTAGTTTTGACAGGTTACTGATTTTGAATACATCTGCATACATCGATACAGGAGTTACATACTTATATAAAAAATCGCATCTAAACAATCAGAGGTATGGAAGATATACTTTATATGGCACCAATCTAAGTGATTTTCACTGCTATGTGATCGGTATGTAAACCGGTAACACAATTTATTGG
>NW_016157952.1:109451-114641 GCF_001687245.7 Rhagoletis zephyria
CATAAATGGAGAAGTTATAACGAAAAATCTCATATCTGAACAATCAGTTGTATGGGAGCTATATGTTAAAGTGGTCCGATTCTTCCGGTTCCGACAAATGATTAATAGATTATAAAAATACACCCACCTACTAAATTTGATCCGGATATCTCTAAAACTGAGAGACTAAATTGCATACAAACAGACAGACAGACGGACAGACGGACAGACGGACATGGATAAATCAACTCAGCTCGACGATCTGATCATATAAGTATACATTTTAATGGGTCTATCTCTTCTTATTCTGGTACTTACAAACATCGGACCAAAGTTATAATACCATTTCATGCTCATGAAAGGTATACAAATGACATGTTGCCTCTTTCGGTATTTGAACCCGAACATGCTGGGAGCTAACAACTAACAGCGAGCATCTCTACATTTATGTATCTAAAATAAATTACGCACACTTCCATTCTTTTACGAAATTTCGGAAGGAAATCTGTGAAGCAAGGAAAATAATGGTGCTATGTGAAGAATATCTTTCAGAATTTTTCCAGAATTTTCTTTATTTTTCGTACAGAAATTACTTTGGGAGTTCGTGTCAACCACTTCATATAATTTTCTTTGAAAATTCGTAAAAAAATCTTTACATAAATGAGATACTCCTAACGATTTCCTTAAGATTTCGGGAACTTTGGTTTACAGGGTTTACATATTTTCGTGCGTAATAATAACAACGAATTTACAAAAAACTATCATGCAAGCATATGTGTGATAACAAATGAACTCCTTCCTCTATTTCATTAATTTTTGCAGAAAATTATTTCTTTGGAGTAATCGCATTTTTTATCTTCCATTCGAAAAAATAAATTTCTGTTTGTCCCTATCAAAAAATTAATATACCAGAAAATTGTATGTATATGAAAAAATCAATGCACTTGAAGATTACAAAAAACATAATAAATAATATTAGATAATGTAAAAAATAAGTTCAAATTTCAAAATGAGAATAAAATAAATCCTTCAATAGCACCTATTTATGTACACAAGAAGTATCAGTATAGTTCAAGATTCACAAAATATAGATCAGATTTTTAGAAACTAACTTTTTCCCGTAAATTGTTGTTCATCTTTACTATCAATAAATTATTAATTGTGTCACTGCTTAGTCTTGAGCGCTGCTTTGTTATAATTGTGGATAGCGCGCTGAATGCTCTTTCTACGGAAACTTGACTCGATGGAACTGCTAAAATGACTTCAGACAGATTAAATAAGTCTCTTTTTTAGTATACAGATTTTTCCAATAGTCGGGTACATTTGTTGCGAAAGACATTCTTTGGCCGTATGCTAAATTGTCAAGCTTTTGGCGAATATTGGCACTGTTTTGAGTTGTCAATAGGCTGCTGGTCATATTATTTAGTNCGGACCAAAGTTATAATACCATTTCATGCTCATGAAAGGTATACAAATGACATGTTGCCTCTTTCGGTATTTGAACCCGAACATGCTGGGAGCTAACAACTAACAGCGAGCATCTCTACATTTATGTATCTAAAATAAATTACGCACACTTCCATTCTTTTACGAAATTTCGGAAGGAAATCTGTGAAGCAAGGAAAATAATGGTGCTATGTGAAGAATATCTTTCAGAATTTTTCCAGAATTTTCTTTATTTTTCGTACAGAAATTACTTTGGGAGTTCGTGTCAACCACTTCATATAATTTTCTTTGAAAATTCGTAAAAAAATCTTTACATAAATGAGATACTCCTAACGATTTCCTTAAGATTTCGGGAACTTTGGTTTACAGGGTTTACATATTTTCGTGCGTAATAATAACAACGAATTTACAAAAAACTATCATGCAAGCATATGTGTGATAACAAATGAACTCCTTCCTCTATTTCATTAATTTTTGCAGAAAATTATTTCTTTGGAGTAATCGCATTTTTTATCTTCCATTCGAAAAAATAAATTTCTGTTTGTCCCTATCAAAAAATTAATATACCAGAAAATTGTATGTATATGAAAAAATCAATGCACTTGAAGATTACAAAAAACATAATAAATAATATTAGATAATGTAAAAAATAAGTTCAAATTTCAAAATGAGAATAAAATAAATCCTTCAATAGCACCTATTTATGTACACAAGAAGTATCAGTATAGTTCAAGATTCACAAAATATAGATCAGATTTTTAGAAACTAACTTTTTCCCGTAAATTGTTGTTCATCTTTACTATCAATAAATTATTAATTGTGTCACTGCTTAGTCTTGAGCGCTGCTTTGTTATAATTGTGGATAGCGCGCTGAATGCTCTTTCTACGGAAACTTGACTCGATGGAACTGCTAAAATGACTTCAGACAGATTAAATAAGTCTCTTTTTTAGTATACAGATTTTTCCAATAGTCGGGTACATTTGTTGCGAAAGACATTCTTTGGCCGTATGCTAAATTGTCAAGCTTTTGGCGAATATTGGCACTGTTTTGAGTTGTCAATAGGCTGCTGGTCATATTATTTAGTTCTTCTTCTAAGATGTTGTAGGGATCATTTGGCGAAACATGTATATCCTCTTGAGGGTCAATTCCTTCGTTACTTGAATTTCCATCTCCATTTAATGAACTAAGCGATGCATTTGTTCTTAATATCTGCACCTATAAAAAAAATTGTATTTATCTTACAATGTTGAGAGATTAGATTATTTACAATATAATATACCACTGCACTTTTCCTTTGGTCATCATTAATATACGGTGAATCCAAAAAGTTGAATCTTGTGTCGAAGTATATACCAGAAAGGAATGCAACATTGTCGAGTAATTTTTCTTTCCTTCTTCTCATAGATTCCAACAACCTTATTGCAAACCCATTTTCACCAATTTTTTTTTAATTTTGCTTCACATAGAAGCCAGTCTCTGTAAAAATTGCCGATAATGTATTGTTCAGATTGAAGTTGTTTGGTACATTGCGCCATTGGTGTAAATGCATTGACAAAGTCTTCTATGAAGTTCCAATCAATTTCACAGTCAATAGAAAATCCCACATCGTTTCCATTAATATGCTGTTTAAAATTCAAAAGTGATTCTATCATTTCAAATGTTGAGTTTCATCGAGTTATATTATCAATTGGTGGCAAACGTAGAACCGCAGAGTTAATACAGCTTCTTATGCTAGCCCTAAGTAGTTTCACAATTTTCCTGCACTCCTCCAGTTTATTTTGCATTTCCTTGAAAGAATCATATATCGCCAATTGAATTGTGTGCGCGGCACATCTTACTACTGCCAGTACCGAATTCAAGTGATTGTGTACTAATTCGTAGTCATCAANTTTTCCTGCACTCCTCCAGTTTATTTTGCATTTCCTTGAAAGAATCATATATCGCCAATTGAATTGTGTGCGCGGCACATCTTACTACTGCCAGTACCGAATTCAAGTGATTGTGTACTAATTCGTAGTCATCAATCTCATTTTCTGAAGTCGTTTCGCATTCATCATTTTGTAAATCTATCATGTCTTGTTGAAGTAGTTTTGAAGCTTTTAACATGTTTGCCCCGTTGTCCGAAGTAGTTGAATATATTTGTGTAAGGTCAATATCGAATTCTTGCAAGCATTTTAACATTTCCTCTTTTAAAAAATGTGCTGTATGCCTCTTTTTCAATTGTATCATGCCAATTGTGTTATCACAATTTTTAAAATCTTTAATATATTGGATATTTATTCCCAATATACTCTTCCCCATTCTGGTAGCTACATCGACTTTTAAGCTTACCATTTTCTTGGACAAACTTTGTTTTAAAAGATGTTTTATTTTATTTGCGAACAGATTTATATGCTCAACAATATTTTTTGAATTTGAAGTCTAATTATTTGCTTAAAATAAAGCTCGTCATCGAAAAGTCGAAACGGAATGTTTTTCACGGTTACCAATCCTACACAACACATTAAAAAATCTTTTTTATTTAATTTTAGACCAAATTGGTTAGAACTTCGGCGTTTGGAAACGTTATTGTCGGTTGTAGATGCAACGCTTTCATCAAAGTTATGTTTGTGTATGGTTTCGTAATGTCTTTTAATGTTTCCGAATATGTAGCCTTTAAATTTTTTTAAATTTTATTAAAACTCAATTTTTTGCCTAAGAACCTGTATATATATAAATTTTGAGTAAATATTGATGAATTCCCTACGCGCACTGTTAAAATAATCTGAAAGCCCAATACATACGCACTTATACATAAATTCAAGGCAGTAATTCTACTTAAATTCAAAACTCGTGCTATAGGTATTCGATTAGTACTTCGGTCGTATTTCTTGGACACTTATTTATTTATTCATATATCTACAATGCCTTGTAGCTGTGGTCAAAGGGTTGACCGTAGTTAACCTAAAAAAATTTAATGTGCAAAGGGCAGTGAAATTTTTCATTTAGTCTGTGCTAATCCGCTTCCAGCTGACCTTGAGTTTGTGCAAAAGTCAAATAAAAATTTCGTTTGCAAGCAATGCACAATTAATCGTAGACACTCTTTACCCTCCCCAACCAGTGTTGCCGCGCATAATTTTTAGTGGTAGCCAAATTCCTTTAAAAAAGGGCTAAAAAAGAGCTAAAAAAAGTCGTTGTGGCTAAAAATGGTAGCTAAAATTTTTTACTTACATATACATATATAAGTGTACACGCCCACTAGAACTTGAAGAGAGATCTCCCTATATGAGAAATAAAAGAGTACTCCCCTTGACCTGATTTCGGAGCAACAAGATAGATTTGTCGGTTTTGTACTCCTTTATTACTAGCTTAGAATTCAAATAGGAGATCTCCTAAGCGAGCAAGCAAAGAATGCTCTCTGAGGCATGATTTAGGAGCACTAAACTAGATTTTTCGGGTTTTTACTCCTATATTGCTCGGTTAGGAGAGTAATGGGATATATTCTAAGCGAGCAGTTAAGGTTTGAATGAACTCCCTGATTGCTCATTTAGGAGGTAAAAGGGATTACTCGCCACCCTAGGACATCCCGTGTTAAAGGGAGTATACAAAATTACATGCTTATACACAGCAGCATAGGGAGCAATGGGGAGTAGTCCTATACTCCAAGGGAGTACTCACCGAGTAATCGTACGATGATCTCAAGTTCTACTGGGCGTAAACATTTTTAATAAGTAATGGTATATAAAAACAATGAACTTTGGAAAAAAAGCTAATATTTTATCCAA
>NW_016157952.1:114659-119302 GCF_001687245.7 Rhagoletis zephyria
AAAAAAAAAAAATTAAGCATATACAACTTTTTCATGCCAAAAATAAATAAATTCTAAAAAGGGCTAAAAAAAGGGCTAGGGGCAATTTTAAATTTATGTGGCCAAAAAAATTATGTGGTAGCTAAATCTAGCCACCAAAGGGCTAAAACGGCAACACTGTCCCCAACCCGTGTGAGTGCTCAATGTAAAGATGCAGTTGCTGTTGATGATGCCTCGGCAAATTCGGAAACCTCGGACAATAAAACTAACTCGTCAGAAAATAAAAGTGCAGATCAAGACATTACTCTACAAACTATTTTTAATGAGCTTGTCGCTCTTAAAGCTGAAAATTCTTCTGCGCTCTCTTTGATAAAGACTCTACCATGATTCAATAATACAAGGTTTGATAATTATTGACAGCTGCGGTTTGACACTCCCTTACAAAAGGTTGCATTTACGAAGGACGAAGAAAGGGAAGAATGAAATCTCTGAGTGAGAAAATGCTAGTAGAAAAGTACGCAAAGCAGGCTATTAGTAGTGAAATTCCTTTTGTAAATTCTAATGTATTTGCAGGAAATCTGACATTTTAAACGAAATGTTGAACGTAATATTGATATATCTACGTGAATTACGTAATTTATGTGCTATTTAGCTGTATAAAAACTGCAAAATGACTCAAAATTAAAATAAGACTACTAAATATGAGATTGATGTAAACATCCAATTGAAAAACAGTTTATGTTTTCATCAGTTAAATATGCTTCATATGCATGTACAAATAAACATATTGCACAAAAGCTTATACTTCTATTTCACACCAAAGCTACACTGTTTCCATGTAAATTTGCAAAGAAGCAACACGGTGCCACTGCTAAGGGAGCGGTGCGAGCTTTGTCGAGCGGTGTCAGTTTATCGAACCTTGTATTATTGAATCATGGACTCTACAAAATGATAAACAACTTCTTCTCAACAAAGTTGATTCTCTCCAGCTTGAAGTTCAGGCTGTGAGTAGTAAATTCTGTGATTTTGATATGGCTGCTATCATTGCAGATGTGAAGACTGTTGTCATAGACTTTCGTAAGAATGAGCGCGTATTTGCAAATTATATTCAAGTGAACACTACCTCTGCCCATGCAAATGCTACTCAAGAGAATACCACTCATATTGCTCCGCTGATCTCGCCTTCTATTAACACAGCGCTGCTTCCTCTTTGTCTTCTTCGTCTCCCTCGTCTGCTACTGCTAATGTTCCCACACCTACTCCACCACCTGTGAATGACAAAAAAGTACCTAAGCAGCCCAACAAACAAATTTCGGCTATATTGCATATCTCTAATAGCCCGAACACAATGTAAACGATGAGCGACGGAGCTGTCAAATTAGTTTAACACGTATTTTTATGTAGATAATTATTTTGGCGACGACTGTGGTTGTGGCCAGATTAGATCTATTTCTATTTTTCCAGCGACAGATAAGGTTCTTCCTCTTCTTTTATGTCAAACTCATACAAATTCATGATGTCGCTACCGCGTTCAAAAAAATCATGTCGTCATCGACAAAGCATTTGGATAATGAAGATAAGAAATTGGAAGATCGTCGTTTTCAATGTGTTAAGAACTTAACTCTTCGTTATCTTCATATGGTGCTGCTCAGCATTTCTGCCTCCTGCTCATTGATAGAGACCGCTGTTAAATTTACAAAATTTGAATGGAATTGCGGTTCTGCATGTTTTTGGTTCTTTGCGTCCTTTTGTTTTCTGTTGAGGTCTTCAAGTTTCTTGTTCAATTTTCTCTACTTCTGTCCCATGACTTTCTTGATGTTTTCCTCCATTTCATCTAATATCTGCATCAGTGTACTGGTTGGTAGGAGTCCCGCTAGTTCTAGCTGAATTGCCAAGAGCTCTGAGTTTGTCCGCTTTCTGTTGCCATGTAGGCTTTTAATTTCGTGGCGAAGAAAGCTGTTTTCTGCGCTTTTTAAGATTTTCCGCTTAAATAACGGATTTCTCTCTGCCGGCACATACAAGCAACCTAAAGCCAACTACCTGTTAAAGAACGGAACATAAACTGACGCAATCACGAAAACCAAGAAATTAAAAATAACGGACTTCTACCCGCCGGCACCTACCAGCGAGATAATAAAACAAAAGCTGACGCACTTAGATGGGTATGCATGAACTAATGACAGTTAAAAGAGATAGTAGCACGAATACATAAGCAGAAGCAGAACGAAAAATGACACTGAAGATGGCCAACGCCGAAACCGGTTTGTCTCCAAACCAAATTTGACAAGGGATACCGAAAAATCGTTCCACAATACAAAAACTAAAAAATTTAAATCAAAGTGTAGGGCGGGACGAGGTTTGGTTTGGAAAATTACCAAGTGCAATAATAATTAAACTTGTATATTTGAACCTGAATCTCAATGTTTAATTTGTCGGCGTTATGTGATTTATGCCACAATTGCTAAAATACCATTTTGGTCTTATTTCTTTAGGTATGTTCTTTTTAATGAATATACATTTCCGGGATTTTAGTAAACTAGAACTGAGTATTTTATGTTAAAGTAAAACGATGTTAACTTAAATTCATTTTTAGCAATTTATTAAGTTCATTAGACCCGCAAACTCATTATCCGCCACTATTCGATAAAGATTGCATCTCAGTTTATTTGCCAGTCCTCTTGGACTTTAAACAACACAATTTTAGCTGCTGGAAAGTGCAGGTTTTCTTTTTTCAGGCCTACTAGGAATTTCATTTTATTCGAGTAATTCATTTGCATTTTATCTCGACCGAGACAAATTCTTGTATTTTCGCATTGAATAAGGAAATCCTGATTCATTGCCTTCCCAATGGTATCCCATCTTTGTAAATATAGCAATAAATATTGAACTTATAACGGAATTTTGTTGACCCAACTTGATTTTTTTATCGATATTTTCCACGCCCATAATTAAAAAAAAAATATTTATTTTTAAGTCCATTTCTGTCAGTTTATAATTCCTTGTTATAGGGAAATTCTAAATATCAATTTTGGGCATTTTAGCCTTTGTATTTACTTAAATATTTCAGTTTTTGCAAAATTTCATTAATTTATCTTCAATAGTTTTCGAATTACAGAATTAAAAGCAGCTTGATGGGTCAAATCTTCCACTATGTGCCTTGGGAAAATGGTATTTATAAATTTCAATTTCAGAAATACGGAAACTCTGATGTTTCAATAACTGGAGACGGTAATTTACTCGAAGTTAATACTTACAACAATCTCTTAACAATAAATAAGGCCGCTATAGAATTTTAGGAATTGGGCGTGGAACCGCCCACTTAATGACTAAAAATGTGTGTCTCGGTAACCACTTTATCGATTTCTACCATAGATGTTTCAATTATATTATTTAGTCTAACTCTGCATTTTATCGAAAACGTTCGAAATGGGGGGAAAACACCCCTGCTTATCGTGAAAACGTAGTTTAGATAAAGTTGAAACGACAATATATGATACCTGCGCCGGGTATATAAAGTTCAGTTTCGCCCAAACTTATTCTCCTTTACTTGTTTTTAATTATTTTCCTTTATAAATGGTACATAAATTTACGACTCAAAATAGTTAGTTTTAAACCAATAAAACATGATGTAATTTGGAACGATTTTCCGTCACCCCTTGTCAAATTTGGTTTGGAGACAAACCGGTTTCGGCGTTGTGCCATCTTCAGTGTCATTTTTCGTTCTGAATAGTTTCTGTTTGTCTGTCACTATTTATAGCCGTGTTAAATCGTCGTTGGTTCATAGTTAGATACGTCTCAGCGGATTATATTCTTTCGTTCAACCAGTAGTTTCAGTTCTGTTTGTACATCCTCAGGTAGAAATTAGCTGCTCACCTCTTTTTTGATTAATTGTTGCATGGATTCGCAGGTAGGTAAAAATCAGTTATTTTCTTTCTCTTTGTTTCTGTAGTTTGGATGCATTTCATAATGGTAGTTGCAGGGTTTCTGTTTTCTTTTGCGTATAGTAGCCTGTGTGGTTCGAATAATATATCAGATGCGGTGTTTATTTGCTCATTTATTATTTTTCCGACGAACGTCTTTTGTTTGTGTATCTCCATATTCTCTAATACGTTTAGGCGTTGTCCTTTGTGCTGTACATGGAGAACTTTGGCTGTCTTTCCTATTTTCATTGGCATACAATGGTTTTCTGCCATATGGTTTGCGAAGTTCAATTCCGGGGTGGTAGAAGGTTTTAAAGGAAAGGCATTTCGCTGTGTTGTATGTTCCATGTGATGTTTTGCTTTCTATTGAGGTCATCGAGTTTTTTGTTTAATTTATTGTATTTTTGTCCCATAGATTTACTGATATTCTCCTTTATTTCATCTAATATCTCCAGGAGCGTGCTGACAGGCCGCTAGTTCTAAATGAATGGAAAGTAGCTCCTCATTTGTGCGTTCTTTTTTGGCATACAGGTTCTTAATTTCATGTCGAAGGAAGCTGTTTTCTGCTCTTTTCAAGATTTTTCGCCTTTGCTCTGTGCTCGATTTTAGATTAATTCTTGCGAATTTCGGCGTAACATTTGGTGTTAAACATTGTATATTGAACCATTGTTTATTGAATGTTCGACATGAAATTAAGAAATCAAATAAGAAGGAAAATAATGAAAAGGCTTGGGCAGTCTTGAC
>NW_016157952.1:119327-137353 GCF_001687245.7 Rhagoletis zephyria
CTTTACTTGTTTTTAATTATTTTCCTTTATAAATGGTACATAAATTTACGACTCAAAATAGNTGGCTGTCTTTCCTATTTTCATTGGCATACAATGGTTTTCTGCCATATGGTTTGCGAAGTTCAATTCCGGGGTGGTAGAAGGTTTTAAAGGAAAGGCATTTCGCTGTGTTGTATGTTCCATGTGATGTTTTGCTTTCTATTGAGGTCATCGAGTTTTTTGTTTAATTTATTGTATTTTTGTCCCATAGATTTACTGATATTCTCCTTTATTTCATCTAATATCTCCAGGAGCGTGCTGACAGGCCGCTAGTTCTAAATGAATGGAAAGTAGCTCCTCATTTGTGCGTTCTTTTTTGGCATACAGGTTCTTAATTTCATGTCGAAGGAAGCTGTTTTCTGCTCTTTTCAAGATTTTTCGCCTTTGCTCTGTGCTCGATTTTAGATTAATTCTTGCGAATTTCGGCGTAACATTTGGTGTTAAACATTGTATATTGAACCATTGTTTATTGAATGTTCGACATGAAATTAAGAAATCAAATAAGAAGGAAAATAATGAAAAGGCTTGGGCAGTCTTGACTTATACGGGTAAAACGTCATATAAATTGGCTAAGGTATTCCAAAAGTATAACACTAATACAGCATTTAGAACGAAGGACAATGTGGGGAGGATACAACCAAATAGTGCAAACGAGGAAGACCCACTAGACAAGCAAGGTGTATATAAGTTGACTTACGAATGTCAACATAGTTATATAGGACCNGGTAGGTAAAAATCAGTTATTTTCTTTCTCTTTGTTTCTGTAGTTTGGATGCATTTCATAATGGTAGTTGCAGGGTTTCTGTTTTCTTTTGCGTATAGTAGCCTGTGTGGTTCGAATAATATATCAGATGCGGTGTTTATTTGCTCATTTATTATTTTTCCGACGAACGTCTTTTGTTTGTGTATCTCCATATTCTCTAATACGTTTAGNAACGTATTAGAGAATATGGAGATATACAAACAAAAGACCTTCGTCGGAAAAATAATAAATGAGCAAATAAACACCGCATCTGATATATTATTCGAACCACACAGGCTACTATACGCAAAACAAAACAGAAACCCTGCAACTACCATAATGAAATTCAGGTCCAAACTACAGAAACAAAGAGAAAGAAAATAACTGATTTTTACCTACCTGCGAATCCATGCAACAATTAATCAAAAAAGAGGTGAGCAGCTAATTTCTACCTGAGGATGTACACACAGAACTGAAACTACTGGTTGAACGAAAGAATATAATCCGCTGAAACGTACCTAACTATGAACCAACGACGATTTAACACGGCTATAAATAGTGACAGACAAACAGAAACTATTCAGAACGAAAAATTGCACTGAAGATGGCACAACGCCGAAACCGGTTTGTCTCCAAACCAAATTTGACAAGGGATGACGGAAAATCGTTCCACATTACATCACACTCCTACCCTGTCGGAAACACCAACAACGAAAATGAGACCAATAAAATATATTTAAAATAAATAACTAAATCTTTTAACAATAAAAAAAAAATTAAAAACCAGTTGATAGAAAATTTGCTAAGTCCACATTAAAAGAACAAAATCGTAAAGGGAAACTGTGGTAAGTCCCAAAAGAGCCTATAAGTCTGCAACAGCTTTATTTTGAAAGAAGAAGATTTTGAAGGAAGAAAACTGCATTTACGGATTAGGAAAATATTAACAACCAAACAAAGATTTGTGTCCGTCCTGAAAAAAATGGACTTAGCACGATTGCACACTAAGCCAACGAATATATAATTCTTCGGTACATGTGTTTGTGAGCGAGCCCCTCCTAAACGACCGAAATGATATTAATTAAATTTTTGTGTTTTTGTGGGTACCTGTATAGTTTAGGTTCACAACTTTAAACGCCAGGTGGCGATGGAGTCAGGTTATTACGAAAAATCGTATTTATGATCTGATTTGTATGTATTGGTAACGAGAATGCAAATATTTCTGCGAAAAAAACTTCCTCGCCAGGTGGTTCTGGAGTAGAGTTATTACTAAAAAGATTATCAATGTTATTGTGGCTTATTAACATTTAATTTTAATATTGTTATTGAGCTTTGTACCACGATTATTTTATTAGGAAAATGGAAAAAGCAACAAAGCCTAAGCGGTAGAAGTTACAGCAGGTATTTCGGAGATCACCACATCTCCTCATCAGACTTCTTTTTTTCAGCAGGGATCGAACCTGCGTAATCGATGTACAAAGTCAGAAGCGTTAACCACTGAGCTATGCACATCCCGTAAACTCGAGTTGCTAATTAATTTTCTTTACTCAACCTACTGCAATCAACTGCAGCTGATTTGTCGCTACCGCTTAGACTTTGTTGCGTTTTCCATTTTTCCTAATAAAATAATCGTGGTAAAAAGCTCAATAAAAATAATAAAACTAAGAAATTTATTTATAATTCGATTTTCCTCATAATCGAGATATATATTGGTAACGGTAGGGGGAAATAGTACTGCAAAAAAAGAGTCGCAAGGTGGCGCTGGAGTCGAGTTATTGCTAAAAATCGTCATGTGAAGGGGACACCAGGGATCAAGATCAAATTACCACCGTTAAATCGACCACCATAACCATTGCGGTCCTTGCTTTACGGCGACTAAACAGAATAAAGACAATAGTTGATGAGTGCCTACAAATATAATTGTAATACATTTTTGGTAGTACTTCGTCTGAAATAAGTCTATATGTATACTGGGTTTCTGTGGACCAATAATACTCTCCCATTTTGAAATTTCCACCAACTATACCACACAAATTCAAGGACGATTCACCACGAAACCGGATCATTGTTGTCGCAAGAACTTCATCACGGGCATAACGCTTTCGTTAGGTTATTTAATACGGCAATGAAGGATACGCTTTTTGATGGCCACAAAACCAAACGTGAACGTGATTTGTAGTGAAAACGTTGGACCAAATGTTTCGATAAAAAAATTAATTTTGGGCGGGACGAAGTTCGCTGGTATAAGTAAGTGGTAAGTATAAAAGTAATCAATTTTAATAAAAAAAATTTCTTGCAAATTACTAAAATATATTTATATTTATTATTGAAGAAAAAGAATATTTTTGTACACTATATTTTTTCCAACAGTATATAGTACGCAGAACGAAAAAAAAGTGTAATACCATATATTATAGTATGGTTGGCAACCCTACGGACTTTACGATTTTTTGGGCAGTGCGGCTAACTGCCGTCCCTAAATTGGAGCGCTAAACGTTGCGTTTTGCGTTGTCAACGACTGCCAGTGCGCGCTATTAAATTTTTTTAAATTTTATTAAAACTCAATTTTTTGCCTAAGAACCTGTATATATATAAATTTTGAGTAAATATTGATGAATTCCTTAAGCGCACTTTTAAAATAATCTGAACACATACGCACTTATACATAAATTCAAGGCAGTAATTCTACTTAAATTCAAAACTCGTGCTATAGGTATTCGATTAGTACTTATGTACTTTGGTCGTATTTCTTGGACACTTATTTATTTATTCATATATCTACAATGCCTTGTAGCTGTGGTCAAAGGGTTGAACGTAGTTAACCTAAAAAAATTTAATGTGCAAAGTGCAGTGAAATTTTTCATTTAGTCTGTGCTAATCCGCTTCCAGCTGACCTTGAGTTTGTGCAAAAGTCAAATAAAAATTTCGTTTGCAAGCAATGCATAATTAATCGTAGACACTGTTTACACTCCCCAACCCGTGTGAGTGCTCAATGTAAAGATGCAGTTGCTGTTGGTGGCGCCTCGGCAAATTTGGAAACCTCGGACAATAAAACTGACTCGTCAGATAATAAAAGTGCGAATCAAGACATTACTCTACAAACTATTTTTAATGAGCTTGTCGCTCTTAAAACTGAAAATTCTTCTGCGCTCTCTTTGATAAAGGCTCTACAAAATGATAAACAACTTCTTCTCAAAAAAGTTGATTCTCTCCAGCTTGAAGTAAATTGCGTGATTTTGATATGGCTGCTATCATTGCAGATGTGAAGACTGCTGTCATAGACTTTCGTAAGAAAGTGCGCGTATTTGCAAATGATATTCAAGTGAACGCTACCATGCAAATGCTACTCAAGAGAATACCACTCATATTGCTCCGCTGATCCTGCCTTCTATTAACGCAGCGCTACCCGCTTCCTCTTTGTCTTCTTCGTCTCCCTCGTCTGCTGCTGCTAATGTTCCCACTCCTACTCCACCACCTGTGAATGGCAAAAAGTACCTAAGCAGCCCAACAAACAAATTTCGGCTACATCGCATATCTCTAATAGCCCGAACACAATGAAAACGACGATCCACGGAGATGTCAAATTATTTCAACACGTACTTTTATGTAGATAATTATTTTGGCGACGCTGTGGTTGTGGCCAGATTAGATCTTTTTCTATTTTTCCAGCGACAGGTAAGGTTCTTCCTCTTCTTTTATGTCAAACTCATACGAATTCATGATGTCGCTACCGCGTTCAAAAAAATCATGTCGTCATCGACAAATCATTTGAATAATGAAGATAACAAATTGGAAGCTCGTCGTTTTCAATGTGTTCAGAACTTAACTCTTCGTATGCTGCTGCTACATGATTCAATAATACAAGGTTGGATAAATATTGACATTTGTGTCAATCGACTGCCTTGTAAGGTTGCATTTAAGAAAGAAAGAGAAGCGGGTCACAATTTTATCCTCTTTTGTGTAAAGGTAGTAGGAAAAGTAAGTAGTCTGGTAGTGCTGAAATGCGTTTTTGTATACAAATTGAATTAAATATTTAAAGAAGATTCCACTGATCTACAAAATAGACAATGAATTAATTTTTTATGGCCACATAAATATTAAAAATGAAACAAATGGATATTCACATAAAATTCTTGCCAAAGAAAAATCTTTGAAGTCTTTGAAGAAATATTCCCAAATATTCAAAATAAACCATGGTTTCATTGATATTCCAGTATATATTTAACAAAATTATTGGAATTCAAACAAACCCTTTATTCAAAGGGACTATATGAGGAATTATACAAATGGTAAAGATGCAATTGATTGATTTAAAGCATATAAATTAATCTTTTAAAAAGTATTATATTTGTTGCATTTAAAGATTGCATTTCAATATCTTAAATTGAATTACATTTGGTTTTTCTTAATTTAAATTTTTTATTAATGTTTTTTACTTTTTTCTCCAATCAGTCTTGCTAATCATTATATTGGTTACATTTAAAAGATAGATTTTCAATATCGCAATTTAATTACATTTGGTTATTTAAAAATCCAATTTTTGTGGAATGTTTTTTACTTTTTTCTCCAATCAGTCTTGTTAATCATTATATCGGTTAAACTTTAAAAATATATCTTCAATACATTACATTTCGTTTTTTAAAAGTGATAATTTTTTGTAATTATGTGTACTTTTTTCTGCAATCAGTCACAATCAGCACAAGAAAATAATAATAATAATAATAGTTTGGCGCTTACACATATGTTAGTGTTTGGCCGAGCTTCTCCTCCGAGTTGTGGCGTGCGCCTTGATGTTGTCACACAAAGCGGGGGGACCTACAGTTTTACGCCGACTCCGAACGGCAGAAATACACTCGGAGGTTTGCCATTGCCTGCCGAGGGACGACCGCTGTTAAGAAAAAACCTTTTTCTACATTTTTTGCGATGTTGGTTTGACCAGGGCTTGAACCCAGGCGTTGCGGAGTGGACACAAGAAACTACCTTTATTAATATTTCCACTTTCGGTTTTATGGAGTGGTGTACTTACTTGTAAATATGCAAAGGCTGCACTTGACCAACCCAAAGGCTGCAGTGGTAAAAATACATGCACCAGCTAACGTGGACGGACACCCAAATGATGCCGACCTTCACTATTCAATATTTGTACTACCATACGTGGATGGACACAGGGATACTAGCATGCAAAACTTACTTGAAACGGCTGCACTTGTTGTAAAATGCTACTTTTTGCAAAATAAATATGTAAATTGTTGTTGTAATTCAAAATATTTTCATTATTTTTGATTTTTTTGCCATACTTACTTGATTTTGCTCAATAAGAAAATGAATTTCCTCGAAACAATCGATGAAAATATCGGCAGTGTTGCCTGTTGAACTTTTTATACGAAGACAATATTTCTCCTTGCATTTTAGTAGTAGTTTTTATAAATCAAAAAAGAAGGCAACACAGGCTAAGGCAGAATGCGGGAGGGAGACAACTGCCAGGTTATCTAACCTTGTATTATTGAATCATGCTGCTGCTCCGCCAACATTTGGTTTCATAAGGATTCGGATACCTTCCTCATTGAAGTAGTAAAGAATATTCGCTTAAGTGCCTTTTTCGGTTACGTGCACAAGTTTTTCGTGCAAAGAAGGATGTGCAGCTAAGCAAAATATACTGTAAATCTATTTTTCCGGCGACAGATAAGGTTATTCCTCTTCTTTTATGTAAACCTCACAAAATTCATGATATCGCTGCCGCGCTCAAAAAAATCATGTCGTCATCGACAAAGCGTTTAGTTAATGAAGATAACAAATTGGAAGCTGTGGCCCGTAGCCCGTCGTTTTCAATGTGTTCAGAACTTTAGGCTGCTTGTTTGCGTTTTTGTCATTCGCAGTTGCTTTTTCGTTCTTCTTTGCGTTGTTTATCTCGCCATCAGAGATTTGCGATGTAGCCGAAGTTTGTGTGTTGGACTACTTGTTTGCGTCTTTGTCATAAGCAGTTGGGTGAGTAGGAATGCGCTCCCATTCCTACTCACCCAACTGCTTATGACAAAGACGCAAACAAGTAGTCCAACACACAAACTTCGGCTACATCGCAAATCTCTGATGGCGAGATAAACAACGCAAAGAAGAACGAAAAAGCAACTGCGAATGACAAAAACGCAAACAAGCAGCCTAAAGTTCTGAACACATTGAAAACGACGGGCTACGGGCCACAGCTTCCAATTTGTTATCTTCATTAACTAAACGCTTTGTCGATGACGACATGATTTTTTTGAGCGCGGCAGCGATATCATGAATTTTGTGAGGTTTACATAAAAGAAGAGGAATAACCTTATCTGTCGCCGGAAAAATAGATTTACAGTATATTTTGCTTAGCTGCACATCCTTCTTTGCACGAAAAACTTGTGCACGTAACCGAAAAAGGCACTTAAGCGAATATTCTTTACTACTTCAATGAGGAAGGTATCCGAATCCTTATGAAACCAAATGTTGGCGGAGCACTTACCATGTAGAAATTACTGCAAGCGAAATTTTTACCGAATGTTATCTAATTATCTATATAACTACATAAATTGATAGCCATTTTCGTTGTTCTGCGAGATGAGCAAAATAAATAAAAGGTTGTAAAATTGTGGGGCCAGTGCAGGTAAACGTAATACTTCATTGATAATTGATACTAGTTGCACAATTTTTAAGGCAGGTATCGCCAATGCAATGCAATTGAATGCATCTATCGGAGCAGTTTCCTTATAAAAGTTAAAAACAATGCTTTTGATGCGCATTTTGGGGTAGGTATCTTAAATGTGCACTTAAGCATAGAGGCAGCGAAGCAAAATATACTGTATATAGATATAATCTGACGACAAGCACAGCCGTCGCGTAGCCCGGTCGTCGCCAAAATAATTATCTACATAAGAGTACGTGTTAAAATAATTTGATAGCTGGGGTCCGTAGCTCCTCGTTTTCATTGTGTTCGGACTATGACACACCATGATTCAATAATACAAGGTTCGATAAACTGACAGTTGTCTCTCTCGCACCGCTCCCTTAGCAGTGGCACGGTGTTGCTTCTTTGCAAATTTACATGGAAATAGTGTAGCTTTGGTGTGAAATAGAAGTATAAGATTTTGCGCAATATGTTTATATGTATATGCATATGAAGCATATTTAACTGATGAAAACATAAACTGTTTTTAAATTGGATGTTTACATCAATCTCTTAGTAGTCTTATTTTAATTTTGAGTCATTTTGCAGTTTTTATACAGCTAAATAGCACATAAATTACGTAATTCACGTAGATATATCAATATTACGTTCAACATTTCGTTTAAAATTCCAGATTTCCTGCAAATACATTAGAATTTACAAAAGGAGTTTCACTACTAATTGCCTACTTTGCGTACTGTTCTACTACCATTTTCGCACCAAGATATTTCATTCTTCCCCTTTCTCCGTCCTTCGTAAATGCAACCTTTTGTAAGGGAGTGTCAAACCGCAGCTGTCAATAATTATCTAACCTTGTATTATTGAATCATGATGACACACAAACTTCGCCTAACTCTTCTTCGTCATCTTCGTATTCTGCTGCTGCTGCTGCTGCTGTTAATGCTCCCATTCCTACCCACCCAACTGCTAATGACAAAAACGCGAACAAGCAGTCCAACACACAAATTTCGGCTACATAGCAAAACTCTGCTGGCAAGTTAAACAACGCAAAGAAGAACGAAAAAGCACCATTGATTGTAGTTGGTTCGAATGCTAGCAAAGAGCTTGATGTGACATTTCGAGTCAAGTGGCTGCACTTGTCTTCGTTTTCTAATTCTGTCAAAGTGGAAAACATAATTGATTATGTAGCTAAACATGCAAACATTAAACCCAGTATGCTTTCTTGCTCGCCCTAGTTAAAAAGGATGTTCCTATAAATACTCTAAAGAGTATAAATTTTAAATTGGGCGTGTCTAATTTGCACTACGGAAAACTCTTGAATCCGGACTTATGGCCTGCGAATGTTGCTGTGCGCAAGGACAGATATGCGGTCTAAACTGGATGTGCTAGAGGATATTAAGTCTCAACATTCAAATTGTGCACCAGATAACCATCTTGCTGTCTTAGGGAACATTAACTTAAACAACGTTATGTGGTCTAATATAGCTAAAAAATCTGGTCTTTTACGAGCTGCGTAAATAGTAGTAGCGAGATATAATTAACTGATAATTTTTAAGCATTGATATTAGGCATATAAATTACTTTCACAATAAGCTTCAGAGTTTTTGGACCTTATTAGCACTAATGTTAACTTCAGTTGTCAGAGTGCAATTTTCCTTTCAAGGAGCCTGGTATGTATCATGTTCCCTTGGTATTAGATATTTATTTTTACTCATACCTCAGCACAAAAAATGAAAACACAAAAGCATCTTTTAATTATAATGTAGGTAATTTTTCTGATCTAAAAAGTATATTTCTTAATACATACTGAGACAGGTTATTATGTAATCTTAGTGTGGCATCATCTTTAAATCTAAAGTAGTTGAAGTTTGTCAAAATAACATTCCAATATTTGGAAAAAAGTTGTTCCAAATTTCAACTTTCAGAAATCTTAAAAGAATAAAAAAATTAAGAAACAAATACCACCACAAATTCAAAAAGACGAACAATTATTAGTTTTTCATTGAGTATAAAAAGTATGCCAAACATTTTAACTGCCTTGATAATTTTTTATACAGAAACTACGTTTTAAACTATGAAGCCATTACCCATTGAGGCTGCAAATCTGCCGATTTTTCCGCTCAAATTTCATTTTAGATAACGACTCTAGAGGAAGTCTTTCTACTACTAAGGAATTGCCCTTTAGCTTTGGATCCGTAACCTTGACCACAACCGACATTCTTAATGGCATTTCGCAGCTTAAACCCTCGAACCAAACAGACATTGACGGGCTATCAGCAGTTTTATTAAAAAAAATGCGATTCTCTTATTTATCCATTGAAATTAATTTTCAATAACTTGCTATCCGCAGGGGTATTTTTCGATGATTGGAAAATAGCTTTTATCACCCCTATCTTCAAAAGCGGTAATAAAAATAATTTCAACTATTTCGAAACTATTCGAATGCATAGTGAAAGAAAAGGTGTCTTTTGCAGTTAAAAGCCTTATTTGTCAGAATCAGCATGGGTTTATGCCTAACTGCTCGACGGTCTCTAATCTCGCTGTCTTCGCAGAAGATTGCATATTTGGCTTCAAAGACGGGTTTCAGTTAGATGCTGTTTATACAGATTTTTCAAAGGCGTGTGATAGAGTTTCACACTCGATCTTAGTCAATAAACTTGCTGCTATAGGTTTTCACTCAATTTTTTTTTTAATTGGATTAAATCTTACCTAAGTAATCGTCGCTGTGTTGTCAATGTCGATAATACATTATCGTATCCCTTTATCACTTCCTCCGGGCTACCCCAAGGAAGCGTTTTAGGCCCCATATTTTTCATTTTGTTTATAAATGATATAAGGAGTTGTTTTTCCCGTTCTAAATTTCTCTATATGCTGACGATTTAAAAGTTTACTCCATAATAAAGAGTCCGCTCGATTCACAGATACTTCAAGCAGAGCTTAATAATCCTAAATCGTGGTGTGACACTAATCACTTGTCGTTGAATATTAATAAATGCTATCACGTCACCTACAGTAAACGTACCACAGTATTTCACACTTCCTATCATTTTTCCAATTATTATCTAAAGTCCGTCCATGAGATTAAGGACTTGGGAGTAATTTTGGATAGAAAATTTACATTCATCAATCATATTAACTTCATTGTCTCAAAGTCATATGCAATGAGTGCGATGGAACAGTTCAGAATCCTCTGACCCGTATACACTTAAGCTGCTTTTCACTGCCCTTGTTAGATCTTGGCTAGAGTATGCCTCATTTATCTGGAGGCCATACCATGCTTGTTATGTTAACCGCATAGAAAAAGTTCAAAAAGTGTTTATCCGGTTTGCTCTTCGAACCTTGCATTTCAATGAACTTATTCCTTCGTATCTTGCTAGATATAAGCTCATTAATTTAAAATCGCTGGAAAGTAGGAGATTGATTCTGTCACTATCTTTTGTATGTGATATTATTTCTGGAGGAGTGAATTGTGCCTCCCTCCTTGAACGTATTCGTTTTAATGCCCCACTTAGAAATTTACGTCACTTTGAGTCCTTTCATATTGGCCCGTTAAAAACTGTTTATGTAATAAACGCTCCTATAACAAGAGCTTTATGCGATCTTAATCGCATCGAAAGTTGTATTCATATTGATTTTATAGCCTGTAAAAGCCACTTTTTGTATTTGTTATCTTCTATTTTGGATTAATTTTATAAATTTACTTTACCTTTCTTATTAATAGTTAAATTAAACAAATAAACAAATAAATTGCACACCTTCGACAGTTTTTATGTGACTGCATTAGGTGAGGTATAAACTGTTCTTTTTGGAAAATATAAATTTTTGGCAACTTCACAGAAATTTTTTAAATCAGCTATGGCAAAAGTACAAAAATTAAGAATAATAGGGGTTTTTGAAATTTTACTTGATGAAAACTCCCCACAACCTAAGTGTATTAATACGTTGTTATACATCATAAAGGTCCATAAATCCCTATTTCAAAACATGTTTCAGTTTTAAAATAAGATGAAAATTAGTCAATGTGTTAATAGATAAGTGCATGAAGTACCAAAGTAAACTTTTATTTAATAAAAAAAAGAAGGTTCAGGAACTAAAAGAAACATATTTTCATATTGTACTCGACCCTACCTACAACCTGCACTAGGTTTTGTTTGGGGTGTACTTCATGACATTTTTGTAGCACCGTGAAATTAGTCCTAGTTCGTTTGACCTGTGTGGAACATAGGTACCAAAGACATGAATTGTACTTATATTCATAAATTTTGCGTTGTTTTAAAGTTTTTTATCCTGTAATTCGTTTGTATTTCTTTTCATACGCATAAAATGAAATAATCGCTTGTAAAACCTATTTGACGTGTTTTTTCGAAATTTCTAGAGCTACTGGATCAGTTTTGCCACATGTCTCTCACAAAATACGTCATTACGCCTCAACGCAAAGTCTTGGTTTTTACACCCTCGGCTAAGGCGTTCATATACTATATACATATGTATGTACCATATGTACATACCCAAATGTATGTATATGCATATGTATGTATGTCGAATATGCGATTGATACGAACACACAAGTGCTCAAAAAGGAGAATCAATTCCCTGTGTTTGACAAATTCAATTTCGGAAATTTTAATTTAAAAAAGTTTGCCGCTTCGATACGACCATAAAAATTATATTACTTCCATTTGACTTATTCCGTAATTCAGTTAGTGACGCTATCACTTAATGTTACTGGCTGTTGCAAGCCATGTTCATGAGCACAATGAAAGTAGGGTTGCCAAAATTTTTAACAAATTTTTGACTTTTTGTGTATTATTTTGAACACTTTTATTTGGACATATATATACTACATTCTGCTGTGTGAATAAATATGTGTAAATACATATGATGTATGTACTATGTACTCCCCGGTTCGATACTCGTATACGTACATATTAGGGTGTCCGTTATTTGTGTGGAAATTTTTTTTTTGGGAAATGTTGAGGCTTGGTGCGAAGATCTCTCCGAAAAAATTTTACACCCCTAAGCCAACGCCTTCCCGCGCCGACTGATGTTTGAAGTTTTATCTTGGCAGTATCTTGCCCGTCAAAACATTGCTCTGAAATGCCTATGTCGTACGCTTGTGAAACCTGCATACGCCGAATTCGCGGCGCCGAAACCCAAACCGTAACAGTTCCGTGAATCTGCCGCGCTTAAAACGCAGGTCTTTTTAACTCGCTTTTGCAGCGCGTGGCCTGCTGATTTGATCGATTTCATTGAACATGAAATCGATTTCTAACACTAGTGCATGGGTGATATCACAAGTGACAAACCCCTCAGCATTGCTACTGCTTGCAATTTTCATCAAATTATCGGGAAAATGTTTGTCGATTTTGTTTACGCGATCAAAAGAAGTTAACAGGCAACAGGCATGGACACTCCGAACACACCAAAGAGCACCACCAGGGCAAAAATCACTGACTTTTACCTACCTGCAGGTAAAAACCATACAGCGACAACATAATGGATGTTAATATCGAAACAGCGAAGATGAACCTATTACCTGCTTCAAAAAAATGGGCACCATGGCATATCTAGTAATTAATCATCGACGAAAATCACATTACCTAAGATAAATGAACATAAATTAGGGACAAATCTCGAACCAGACAGAACGAAAAATGACACTGAAGATGGCACAACACCGAAACCGGTTTTTCTGCAAACCAAACTTGACCATCCCTTGTCGAAATTCGTTCCAAAATAAATCAAAAGAAGTTAAGTGAAGAAATCAAAATAATATTTATTTAGGTGGAGCTGTTAATAAAATAAATCAAAAGAAGTTAAGTTAAGAAATCAAAATAATATTTATTTAGGTGGAGCTGTTAATTTTACCAAAAATACTATCAAATAGATAAGTACTGTGTTTTTCTATAATGTCAGAAAAGTGAAATTAAATACTCGTGAAAGTGCAAGTTTAGTGATTCGGGAATTAATGATTTTTTGGGTAAAAGCTAGAATCCCAACAAAGCAAACTCAACATTGCTTATCAAAAGTTTTGAAACTTTATGAAGAATGGCGTGATCTTCAAAAAAACAGTAAAAAAAAGTGGTAATGTTTTCCGTGAAAGAGAAAATGAATTTAAAAATAATTTGGACAACCTTTCTGATGTGGCTCATGCTGAGGCTTTATCATTGATCAAAATAGAAGGGGATAGGCAATTTCTTATTGCTCAGAGACAATCAGGTCGAATGGGTTCCATGGGTAGTGTCGACTGCATTTATTGGGAAGCTGAGAAAAAAGGAGAGAAACGTAAACAAGAAGAGCTTGAACGATAACAGCATCACCTTGCCACTAAAATTTCCAAACAGTGTAGTGAAAATATATTTTAAGACGTTTCAGATTCAAAAGAAGAAGAAATTTATGAATTACCTTCAACATCATCGAAGCAGCAATCTACAGATTCTACAGTAATTAAAAGGGCAACTCAACATTTCATTACGCCAAAACTTAGTTAGTGCCCGAAATTCAGTTTTTATATTGGAAGCGGCAGCAGAAGCCTTGGGTCACAACTTGGATAATTTAATAATTTTCAAGACCTCAATCCAACAACAACGTGAAAAGCTCAGATGTGATCGTGATGAAAACATAAAAGCTAAATTTAAGAAATCGGTGCAGCCATTTCTTGTTGTTCATTGGGATAGCAAGCTGTTGCCAGAACTAGTTGAACTAGTATTTTCTATGTACAAATTTATATATTTTGGCACTTTTAGGTGTAAATGAAAAAGCGGTAGAATGCCTTCCAATAATTGTTACTGGAACCGAAACGGAACTGATCCTTGATATTCCAAAACTTAGTAATGCATCTGGAGCAGCGCAGGCAACAGCTGTTTTCAATGCATTGGAAAAGTGGGAGTTGAAAGACAAAGTGAACGCATTGTGTTGTGACACAACAGCTTCGAATACTGGTCGATTGAATGGAGCATGTGTACTTTTGGAATTAATTTTGAGAGCAGTGTTTGAGAAGGAGCTACCTCAATTAACAACAAGTCCAGATGTGCCATTGTTTAAAAAGTTTAAAAAATGTTGGGATAAAATAGATCCGAAAAGTATAATTTTGAGAGCAGTGTTTGAGAAGAAGCTACCTCAATTAACAACAAGTCCAGATGTGCCATTGTTTAAAAAGTTTAAAAAATGTTGGGATAAAATAGATCCGAAAAGTATAATTTTGAGAGCAGTGTTTGAGAAGAAGCTACCTCAATTAACAACAAGTCCAGATGTGCCATTGTTTAAAAAGTTTAAAAAATGTTGGGATAAAATAGATCCGAAAAGTATAATTTTGAGAGCAGTGTTTGAGAAGAAGCTACCTCAATTAACAACAAGTCCAGATGTGCCATTGTTTAAAAAGTTTAAAAAATGTTGGGATAAAATAGATCCGAAAAGTATAATTTTGAGAGCAGTGTTTGAGAAGAAGCTACCTCAATTAACAACAAGTCCAGATGTGCCATTGTTTAAAAAGTTTAAAAAATGTTGGGATAAAATAGATCCGAAAAGTATAATTTTGAGAGCAGTGTTTGAGAAGAAGCTACCTCAATTAACAACAAGTCCAGATGTGCCATTGTTTAAAAAGTTTAAAAAATGTTGGGATAAAATAGATCCGAAAAGTATAACTAGTGGAATGCAGAATGAACGTTGCCGCCATAGCTTAGAACCAGTCGCAACAGAAATAATAATTTTTGTATCAAAAGAACTAACAAAAACTCAAGTTAGGGAGGATTCCCGCGAGTTTTTTGGAATTGACAAAATATTTTATAAGCACAATAAAGAAAACTCTGTAACAATTCGACCGCCTAGAGCAATGCATCAAGCAAGATGGATGTGTCGTGTAATTTATTAAATATTTATTCTACGAGAACAACATTCCATTCCAGCAGATCAATAGCACGCATTAGCAGATTTTTGCATTTTCATCATAAAGTTTTATGTTCAAGCATAGTTCCAATGTCCTAATGCCCCCGAAGCTTGCGTCAATGATCTCAAATTTTTAGAGGCCCTTAGTTTGTACAAATAATCCGATCCCGTGACGTCAGAGGTAGCTCTTCAAAAATCAAGTAATCACTTATGGTATCGGTTGAAGAAACATCTGATTTGGCGTTTTTTGATATGAGATTGAATGCCACTACCATGATACAAAAAAGAAGGTAGTTTCATTTAATGACATTCGTTGTTGTTGTTAACCATTTGACTTTTAATAAAATTATGACATTTCATAAAATTCATGCTACCTGATCACTAGAAGAAATATTTTTTTTTTAAGCAGAAGGTTTTATCAGTACATTCAAAGATGTGGAATATGATGAACTAGAAAATTATGCCGGCTACATGATTTCGAAAATGGGGTAGACGACTAGGTTTCAGAAAGCATGAAGAAACTGTGTATTTACATATCGTCGCTTAAAGTACAAAACCGCGTGTCGTCGTTCTGCAAAACCGCGTAACTGACATTTTTTGCCAAAAATTGGATTTGCTCACACAATATCTTGGCTCAAGCCTTATCCATTCGTCCTGAAATGCGATTTCTTTGTATAAAAGAGAACCATTTCGAAATATGAGTGTTTTTACTCTCTACAAAATAATTTATGCAACCTCGCAGTTGTGCATTTTGTTGGTACACGGTTTTGCAATTTAAACGACGATCTGTTAGTTGTTTATCGGAGGGCGGTCTGTTCAAGCCGACTTCAGGTGTTTTGCATAAATTAAAAATTTGTGAAATTTAATGATGATGCGCTAATCACAAAGCCTAATTTTTTGCAAAATCTGATGAGAAATGTAAAAGTAAATTTGAACCAAAATATAAAAAGGTTTTATTTGGGAAGAACATTATTTAGAATTGGACTTTTAAATCGCAAGAATGCATTCAAAATAAGATAACAAAAAAATAACAGAATAATGCGCGCGTGGTTTTATTACAAAATGAAATGAACAATTACGATAAAGTCTCCTTTAACAGTTTACATTTTAAATATTTTTAAATAGTGCGAGTTACGTAAGTAAAAAAAAGTACCAAGCACTAATAATGGTTTTTGATTTGAAATGTTATTACATTGGTATAAATATGGGAAAGAAAATACTCCGATTTATTGTTTTAATATTATCAAAGTGGCAAGGCCGTTGATAATACTCACAATTTATGAAACTTCAAAAAATTTTATTATCCATCAAAAGTTGTTTATTGAAACTACCTTCTTTTTTGTATCATGGCCACTACAAGAAAAAATATGGTGAAGGCGTTAAAAAAAATTCAAAACTGGATGTGAAGAAAATACTAATGATGGATCATAATGACATAAAAGCATTAACAGGTTAAATATGAAATACTATAACTATTTTTGCTATATTGTCAGTACTTTTATTGTTTTTTGTTATCAGGAAAATCAATCGGTCCTTTTATTTCGAGTAGATGTGTGAATTTTTTTCAAGGTTTAACCTAGATTCCACTTTTCTAAAAGAAGATCCTGAGAAATGGGAATACGAGGAACCCTTTGTGAAGGGTAAGGAACTACTCACGAAATTGAAGGTAGTGAATGATACTGCAGAAAGAGCGGTGATGTTAATGGAAGACTATCATGGCCTGATAACAAAGGATGAAGATAAGATAGCGTATGTAATTCAATGTGTTCATAAACATCGAAAAATGTACCCTAATTGTACAAAAACAATTTTAAATAAAAGTTACTATACTTGTACATTGAAAATTAAACTTATTTTTGCACAAACTATTTTTTTTAATGATGTCATCATATTTGTCTGGTTGCGGGTCATCCTACCGTATGAGTGAGGTCGGCACGGGAAGGGCCGTGAAATTTTGTAAGAGTTGTTTTGGTATCAAGTTTCAACGTTTTGGGGGTGAGACCAATGATTTTCGAGTTTTTAAAAATAACGGACACCCTAGTACATATGTATGTAAGAACCAAGAATGATAGAATACAAGATTGCGCCGATTGCAGCAGAATTCGTGAGAGTAATTTTAGCGTGACGTCATCGTAGAGTTGACAACTGAGAGCGGCGAGAATGAGGGTCCCTAATACTCGGTACCCAATACTTAAAAAAGATTTCGGTACCCTATACTTCCTTTTCGGTATCCGATACCGATTATTTACATTAAACCCTCGCCATTATATGCATTTCAGGTTTAGAAAAAACTTTCATTACTAATTTATATGATATCGGCTAAAACACTTGAACTTATCGCAACAGAAAAATATTATTTTATCAGTTTTAACCTTAGTCGGTCTAAGGTTCTAGAAAAATACTTTGACGGATGAAGAAGCCTTTCAGGGGAGAGACTCTGTAGCCAGTTAGCGACAAGTTTCGGATCGATATCGCACTTGTTGACTTACAAATATTTGATATCAAACGTCGACAAAACCGATACCGATTCGAAAATTGTCGTTAACTGGTTACAGAATCTGTCCCAGGCCTACAAAAATGATATTGTCCGATTCAGCTGGAACAAAAATGCTTCAAACAAGTAAGGGTTTCTCTGTATTATGGCATCGAACCGACATATATACATCTTTCATTTGAATCAGTAAAAAAGCTCTATTGGCTCTTACATTCGGG
>NW_016157952.1:138041-147644 GCF_001687245.7 Rhagoletis zephyria
TTTTTTCCATATTTTTGGCCTATGTGCGCTTTTATTCGAAACCTAAATGTTTCGGTACCGAGTATCGAGAGTATTGGGTACTTAAAAGTATTGACTCAGCACATCACTACTGCTGTCTTCTTTACTATGACGTCACCAAAACAGCTGATTCTGTCAAAATCACTGAGAGCCGAGTAGCCGTATCGTCATCGGCGCCACCTCTGTATTCTCTCCACCGTGTGTAAGAACACATTGCCAATAAACGGTCTATGTATGGTAATGATTATGATTATGTAAGGGTAGGTCTACAAGCCCCTCGCATCGCGACCAGGTTTGCCCCCTTTATTAACTTTGGTTGTTTAATATGCTCAGGAATCGTATAAGCCCCAGCTGCCAAATTGGTCTATGTAAGTACTGTATTATTTAAAAAGTTGTTATGGATGATAAAATTATACTAGGGAATAGATCAACTAATGTCGATCGAAGACATACTCCTTAGGTGGTCTGACATGAGACGCCTTGAATACTGAAGGGTAGGAAGTCCTAATTTAGCTTGTATTCCTTCTCGTTTATCGTTCACAACGGCGGCCATCCATTCTTAATTTAATCGTATCTTTTATTCTTAATTAAATCGTTGCAAAATCATCCACTAACAATTATTCGTAGAAATAAATTTATTGTGCCCTCTACTCTTCATAAAACTGCTTCTACGCCTAACTCCCTCAGAGAGTTAAGAAGAACCCTGAGTGTGCTCATGTTGTGGCCAAATTAAGCGTGGGGTCCTCCCATGGCCACTGCAGAGGGCTTCTTAATTAATGAGAATATGCGATGGAATTTTAGAGCCCTTCTGAAAGAAATTTAAGTTTTTTGTATAGCAAACTCGACGTGAAAAGTGAGTAGTGACATTCATTTTAAAATTCATCATTTACTTAGTTTAACGGTCCTTGATTGTTACAGGCCTATTCTGCTTCCTACCGAATATTTTGTAGCGGGGAAATTTTGTTACCAAAAAATGACACCACTTCTTGTAGTCGCAATTCTAGGTACTACCTTGGTAACGTTTTAATTTATTCAGCAACACAGTTATGAAGTCTTGTAGAAATTCTGGTGCATATTTCACGGGGAAATATTTTGTTATATTGCGTTCAAATTGGCCTCAATTGACTTGTTAAAGAAAAAGAAGGCGTGCGTATCACCGTACACGTGATAGAAGTGAAACTTCTTAAAAAAGGTGTAAGTACCAGCTACTCATGAAATTTTATGTGTAAACATATGTTTACGGCTCGGCAAACCATTAGGCGATTGAAATTAAACAATAATTTTATTTCATATTATTCATTTTCAGATATATAATTTATTTTCGGCTGAGTTATCCATTTTGGGTTATTTAGTGAACAAAATAAACGCAAAATAGAATGAGTTTGTACAACATGGCCATTAATGTAGCGACGAGTTGTAGAACTTGCCAGAAAATAAAAATTGTTTGATCTTTCATACAACCAAGACACAAATTCATTCAACAGGCCCACAAACGGTGCAATCTAGAGCAAAACATTACCAAGTTGAACCAACGGTCGCTATGTTTGTGGCTTTCTTTAAGAAACACCGGAGGAAAATTCGAACTGCTCCTGTAACACAACCTTATATGAGTTCGCTTTGCTATAATCCTCACATACATACATATGTATGTTCATGAGAGTATATCAACGAAAGACGAATTCATACAAGATGATACCGGGAGCACTAAAACTACTCTAGAAAATTATACGCACAATGAGCTGTTTCACACTGGAATTACAGAACAATTATTCTCACGGTTTCACACTGGATGAAAACTAGCAGAACAACTGCAGAATAAAATGTGTATACGTATAGGACGTTTGAATGCAATTGTAACTTCTGCGCTTGAAAGTTGCGTAGCGGCATTTTCGTAGTTACGCATGTATTGGTGCACCTCAGCAGAATTGCCACTTTAATGCAGGGTAGAAGCTTGAAACACTTTATGAGAAACTTTACCTCACCACACTGCTTCTCTTGCCTTCAAACTGAGTTGTTTTCATGGCAGAAATGTTCCAGCGTGAAACCGACCAATTACAAACATGAACAAATGTACAACAAACACATCATTCTTGACAATCAGTTCTAAATAGATTTGTTTTCGTTTGTACTACACATATATATATATATTTACACAAACAAAAAAATCACAAATAAAACAGGGTATTTTTTTACTTTTCCGAGTTATAAAGCCTTTTAGAGCGCAGCGCGCTAATCCGCTAACCGTGCGAGTCATAATAATATTGTTATAACTTAGCAACTACTTGATGTTTAAATCTAAAACTTTCGCAAAAACTTCCTTAGATAGTCATCTACAATACTGTTTTAAAACAAAAATTTATTTCAAACTTTATAACACAACTTTTGAATTTGAAAACAAACACCCTCTTAATTCTCATAAAAAGTTAGAAACATGTAGTTTTATTTGTATTGAGTATTAAGAAGTGGTGTTAAACTTAAATTGTTTGGAATAGTACTTTATTGTATGAAAATTTCAAATCGATCGATGCACAAACGACTGAGATATAGCGAGTTTAAATGACAATTTTGTTAAAATTATCATCAAGAATCAGTTCAGCCCAATAACAAAATTTCAAACAACGCCACACTGCAGCTTTTGTACGTTCGATCACAGGAAAATAAATAGCAAAGACAATAGCAAAAACAAATTTAAATTTGAACAAATCGTCGCCTGGGTAAAAGATTGTCGTATGTTACGCATGTACGACAATCTTTTACCCAGGCGACGAAATGTACCATCGCGTAATTTGGCTTGATTCAAAGCGAACATTTGAAAGCACACTTGCATGTTGTGCCTGTAGTTGAGTGCGCAAAGATCCTGGCTACAATTAGTTGCTGCCGAAAGTGTCCAAGTTAAAATGTCACTATGCAGAACATATAATTAAAAAATTTGTATTTGGTTTTTTTTTTAATTATGAAAAAGTATCTGTGAAGTGCACAACAAAAAAAAAACTGTTACTTTTACAGGCAGCAAGTTACGCAGCGGGAGTCAACTGTCATCTCTTAGGATAACTCCGTGTTAAATGCGACAGTAAAATGCATGGGTGATAGATTTGCGAGGTACTGGTATTCTGGTACTGGTAGTTCTGTACTAGTATTATCCGCTGCAGGGTATGTACATACACACAAACATATATACATACATACAAATACATCGTCGCTGAAATAAAGAAACAGTGTAAATGCCATATACACTATTATCGTACCATTGGATAGACAATCCTTTAATCTATTAGAAAAATCTTTAGTTTTCTTAAATATCTTTTTGGATCACGAACTTATTCACGAAAAACGAAATTTTATAATAACAGTGTAGGTACTACAATTCTTTACAAATAGTGTATGGTGCACTTGGACTATTATTAAGAAAATCCCAAAGAAATTGTTGTAATATTAAATAACGGTAGAGTATTTTACTTCATTATATTGCTGCTAACTTACACAGGCAGCTTCAAAATGTGAATAACAAGTAAATTTTAGCAAAAAAAACCGACTTCAAGTCTCATAAAAAATATATATATATATATCTCATGATCCACTGACCAGATTAGAATGGGCCCACCCCTGAGACACTACCCCTGCAAAAATCGTTGGACCATGTAGTCTATTTGTGGTAAATTGGAGTACTTACAAAAGTGTTCCTCTGTCATGCTGTAGCGGACCAACTCGTGTCTCTGCGCCAGCTTATTGCTTGAAACACAATACCCGGCGAACGGTAAATTTCGCCCAGCAGAGCGATGCCGACGACCAACTAATTCGCCCGGCTAATTCGCTTACACCCGATTTACATGATTCAAGTACTTGAAAGCAATTCTTGCTCATTCTCTTTTGTGTTTTCTATTTGCTTTTACACGTTTCAATTCTGTTGAATTCAAGTTTTTGGTTCTTTAAATGGGAAGCAACGAAAATGCCAAAAGCAAAGCAAGAAAGTTGAAACGACTTGACGGTACAGACGCATGTGTACTCGTCCCTTTTCTTCTCACCCCCTCTCTTCCACATGCGAGCAGAATTGAATTCAATACTTGAACTGTGTAAAAGCAGTCTTACTGAAACACAAATAGAGCGGTATCGAGCGGTTCGAATGCTGTCAGCTGATAAGGTGACCATGTTTCAAGAAGGAAGCTTTTACAACGAAGAGGGAAAATACCAGCAAGAAGAAGTTTAAAATATAGAAATAGTCTTTAAATATAACTACTAGTAAACTTACGTTTTACTAGATTAATCTCTGATAGAAAAATATAAGGTATATTATTTTACTTTTAACCAAAAATTACGACAACTTTTAAAATATGGTCATCATGGCCTTTTTTTGTCGTTGCCGTCGACCGCGGCGATAGAAATAAATGTATCGTCGCGAACAGTCGTCGAGCAAACTTCGTCGTTTGCTTTGATTGTGCGCGTTCTCATATAAATCAGTGTGTTTTAGTTATTTCGGCGAACATTCGCGACGAAAAATTTGCCGTTCGCCGGTGTTGTGCTTCAACTTTATTGCTTGTTATCCGATCACTGCTCGTGTATTAACGAAACGTGATTGAAGTTGAGCATTTGAAAGCACATTTGCATGTCTGGCTGTAGCTGAACGTGGAGAGATGCTCGCTGTTAGTTCTTAGCTCCCAACATGTTCGGGTTCGAAAACCGTCAGAGGCAACATGTAATTTTTAATTTTTGCATTGGTTTTTTTAATTTCGAAAAAGCATTTGAGAAGTGAAGAACAAAAGCGTGTACAAACTAAAAAATATAACAACAATGCCATTGTTAATATGTTGGAGTAGTTTTGTGCTACTCTGATGTAATGCATGGATGGAGTATATGGTCCTGGCCTAGGACATCGCAATGTTAATTGGACCATATTTTTTATATGAATTGTGGTTAATTTTGGAGTACTCTTTGGTCCTTAGGGAGTACTCTTTACACGCATGCATGGAGTAGTTGCGATTTTTGCAGGGACCTTTCCGATGCAAGATAAAAATTATCGAAATCGGTTGACGTGGTCCAAAGTTATGCGGTAACATACATAAAAAAAAAAAACAAAAAAAAATTTCCGACGAACTGATAACCTCCTCCTTTTTTGGAAGTCGGTTAATAAAATAGTTAATATCGACATACATCAATTAAGTTTTCTGAGTTTGCAACCAATATAAAATAGTGTACAATGATTTCATATAAAAATGTTCAAAGATAAAATAGTGTATAAGCAGATGCTTTCAGAAAAATGGCCTCAAATGGCATTTCTAATCAAACATGGTAAAGAATTTGTTTGTGAATTAACAGCTAAGGAATCAATAAAAAGAATGGTGTATTTACAATATGAATATTTTGAATAAGAAGCGCACAATTATAGTTTAGATTTGGTCGATTGGATTATAAAATCTTCTAATTCGTTTTTCTGAAAACTATACTTTTCATGTTACACTACTTCATTATTCCAGCGACGATATGTACAACCATTCAAACATATGTACCTTAGACTACATCACTCCCCATACAAAAAAATCGGTACTGTTTTTCCATTGGAATTATAAAAGGGCCATTCCATTGGGACTGGTGGGACATTTTACTCCAGAATGTGATCAATTATGAATTTTAGCTATGTTGTCGGAACTTATATGGGCAAATCTAAAAAATAGGTACACTTTCAAAAAAAAAATTTTAATTTTTAAATTTGTGCGCACACCTATGTTTTATATATCATTTTATTCGTAATCTCTTAATAAATCGATTAATATAAGTGTAATTCATTTTCATCAAATCCTTCAAAAGTTAGACGAGAAATAAGCATGAAATAGAAAACAAAAGAATAAGCTGGGTTCAAATTACACTGTTCAAGTTATAAACTTTGAGCAAAGATTTTGAAAGTTGAACTCACTTAATCGGGACGTTCTAAATTCAATTGCATGCCCTGTTTTACCAGATTGGCTCCGGTTTTCGAGATAACGGTACTTGAAAATTTGATTAAATTTTAACTATTTTATAAAAAACTCCCTCAGTTTTGAAGTTATTTTACTAAAATTTTGCGCATAACAGTTTTTTAATATTACCTTAATTATTCCTTAAAATTATCGAAATAGGTTAACATTAACATATAGCTCCAATACAACTGATTACTCAGATATGTGTTTTTGCACTATAACTCTAACTTCATATCTGAATAATAAATTGTATGCGTGCTATATGTTAAATTGAACCTATACTAAATTTTAACCTGTTTAAGTGAAGGAGTTATAACGCAAAACAACGTCTCTGATCAATCAGTTGTATGGGAGCTATATGTTTTAGTGAATCGATTTCGATGATTTTATGGAATAGTTAAGGTAATATTAAAAAACGGTTATGTGCAAAATTTTAGTAAAATATCTTCAAAACCCAGGGACTTTTTTATAAAATAGTTAAAATTTAAGCAAAGCTTCAAGTACCGCTATCTCGAAAAGTGGAGCCAATAGGGTGAAACTGAGGACGCCATTGAATTTAGAAGGCTCCAGTTAAGTAAGAGCAACTATCAGAACATTAGTCGAAAAACAGTTGCTTTGATACCATTCTCGAAATATTCTGACTAAAAGAAGGAGCATCATTAAAAGTAGTAAATCAGGGTTTTTACACACTTCTAGAGACAAATTTTTTGAAGCATTTTACAGGTATATGTAATTTTATAAGGACTAGCAGTTATAGAAAGATTTAGATCGTTTCGTCGTATTTTCCAAATGTGCCTTCAATTAAAGTGTTTTTGGAATAAAAATTACGCTCAAGATCGCAGAATATTTTATCTTAAAAGTTAGTTTATTCTGAAAGCACACCTCTTGCTAAGGTATCAAATTATTCGTAATTGTTTGTAGAATACAATACATACTTAAAAAGTTCTTAAAATTAAATGCTTCAAAACCTATACGCGATAAACCGAAAATTTTGAAAATTCTGAAATGTAAAGTTACAGACTTTGAGTTACTTGCCATTTCGTTATTTTTTAATGCACACTTTTCTTACCCACTACATATGAAGTGTACACATAAGTGCTAAACGCCGATTTAATTTCAAATCAAAATATGGTGTGCTTCAAAAATTATGACATAACTAATTGTGCCCCTCTTAAAAATTACATAAAAAATTCACTTGTTTTCATTATTTTTCTTAATTTAAACACCTATAATTCAAAAGTTATGTAGCAAATTGATCCAAATTTTTTTTGTGGCTTTAAGTATACGTCAGTGAATTATATCCAAAAGCAACCTGCTTGATTTAGTTTACAACAGTGAAAATAAAGCTAAACAACACAAAGGTTACCTGTTTTTTAGATTTGCCCATATAACTGAGAAAGATATTTTTTAAATTAGAATAATAAGAATAGAACGATAACTAATGTACAAAATTGCTTTAACAAAAATATCAAACGATTTCTCAGTGTTTTGTAACTATCATTTGGATTAACGTGACTGGTGGGACAATGAAAATAACTCTATTTAACCCTTGTGCACTCAAAGATGAATTTTAGCCAAAACACGTAACCTTCACGAACGTTATTTTTGTGTTGTAAAATATAAATTATACGCTCTCGTTTTCAATAAAAACGAGCTTTATATAATACTCATAGAAATCTTAAAAAATATTTAAAGTTGTGACTGGTGTAAAGTAATTATGCTTGAAATAAAAGTTTCCATAGACAAAAATTACAACTTCTTTTTATTTTCTTAATATCTTATAACAGATTAATGAAATGTAGTCATTTAAAAAGAGGTTTATACTGAAATAGAGCTAATTAGGATATATTTAAATTTATGTCGTTTTCCTCTTTTCAAGGGAATGACCCAAAATCTATTATATTTTAAGACGTCCACCAAAATATTTCATAAAAATATTAAGATTTACGTGAGCTGGACCGATTTGAAAATTCCTCCAAAAATGGAGTTCTTTATAAATAAAAATAGTTTCTTAAAGATTTAAAAAAAAAAAAATCCCCTCAAATGACAAAACGATTAAGCTTAAAAAATTTGCATAAAAATATTTTAAAAAATGTTTAATGGAATCGTAATAATTAGATTTGTAATGCGGTTTTTTTAACTTTTTTCAGAGATTGGTATAAGAAAAACTTGAATAACTGAACCTAAACTCCTCCGATTTAGGCTTGTGAGATGTCATTGGAAAGGTATTTTCTTTTTATTTCTTTGCTAATGAACTCATTTAAATGATGAAAGAGAAAGCTAGGATGAACGAACGTCATTCAAAGTTGAATTAAGAGGTGTTGGTATTTGAAAAAAAAAAAAAAATTAGGAGACGAACGACCTTTTTGGAAAATACCTTTCTACTGAGATCCCATAAGTCTAAATCAGAATAGCTTTGGCCCAGTTATTCAAGATTTTCGTAAATCAATCTTTGAAAACAGTAAAAAAAAGAGCATCAAAAATCTCATTATTACTATTCCGTTGAAAAGATTTTTAAATATTTTTATGCGGAGTTTTTAAGCTTAATCTGTTTTGTCATCTAAGGGGACCNAATAGCTTTGGCCCAGTTATTCAAGATTTTCGTAAATCAATCTTTGAAAACAGTAAAAAAAAGAGCATCAAAAATCTCATTATTACTATTCCGTTGAAAAGATTTTTAAATATTTTTATGCGGAGTTTTTAAGCTTAATCTGTTTTGTCATCTAAGGGGACCTTTTTCAAAAAGTTCTTTAAGAAACTATTTTTGTTCATAAAAAACTCCATTTCGGAGGTATTTTCAAATCGGTCCAGCTTACTTAAATCTTAATATATTTCCGAAATATTTTGGTGGCCGTCTTAAAATATAATAAATTTTGTAATCCCGGCGGAAAAACTGCAACTTATTTTGGTGATGCAGTGTAATGTACATGCATGAAAACATTGCTGTCCATAAGTACATACATATGTCCATCAGTATATCAACGAACTCTGTATGTTTCTTCATACATGTGTCCATCGGCAATACCACTGTCACATACATCTTACTAATATTAAAAATGTGAAAGTTTGTATGTTTGGATGTTTGGGAAATCATCACGCGGAAACGACTGCACGGATTTGCATGAAATTTTGTACGCAGATAGCTTATGGGCCAGATTGGTTAATAGGCAATTTTTTAAGAGTTGCCACCTGTTAAAAAAGTTTAATTTATTTAATATGCGGGAACGACTGAATGGATTTGCATGAAAATTTGCACACAGATAGCTTATGATCTGCAGTGGAAAATAGGCTACTTTTCTTAAGAGTTGCCACCTGTTAAAAAAGTTTCATTATATTAATACGCGGAAGCGACTGAATCGATTTGCATGAAATTTTGAAGGCAGATAGCTTATGACTTACAGTAAAAAATAGGGTAATTTTTTGGAAGAGTTGCCACCTGTTAAAAAAGCTTAAATAAATTAATACGCGGACACGACTAAACGGATTTGCATGAAATTTTGCACACAGATATATTATGACCTAGGTTAGAAAGTAGGCTACTTTTTTTAAGAGTTGCCACCTGTTAGAAATGTTTAATTTAATTAATACGCATAAACGAGTCAACTGATTTGCATGGAAGTTTTCACACAGATAGCTT
>NW_016157952.1:148051-149871 GCF_001687245.7 Rhagoletis zephyria
TAATACCATACTCATGGAGAAAAATGAGAGTTATTGGAAAAGGTGATGTGGCAACTCCCATGCATATTGATTTTTCTATGCCGCATATCTCTGGAGATGTTTGTTGCAGAGGACGGGAGCTTGGCACCGAGATGTGTATACAAGAATAATTCCATACTCATGGAGAAAAATTTGCGTTATTCGAAAAGGGGGCATGGTACCTCCCGTACAAATTTACTTTTATACTGCATATCCCTAGAGGTGTTCATGGTAGAGTACTGCACTTAGTACTGGGGTATGTAAAATCAATTATAAATTCATGAAAGAAGATTAGGGTTATAAGAAAAAGGGGCGTGGCACTTTCTGTGCAAATTGACTTTTTCTTGCCACATATCCCTGGAAGTGTTTGTGGAAGAATACTGGAACTTGGTATGGAGTTGTGTATACAAAATGTTTCAATTGCTCATGGAAAAAATGTGAGTTATTAAAAAAGGAGGCATGTCTCCTCCCATACATACTAAACATTTCTTAATACATATCTCTGGAAGGATAGAAAATCTTTGGAAGTATTTTAAATTTGTTATGGAGGTTTATTTTATAAGTGCCGTACTGATAGAAAAAATTTCATTTAATGGAAAAGGGAGAGCCAGGTTCGGCCTTATAATCTAAAGCTCTCTTGAGGCATTTGCTACAGTAATGAGAAGTGGTATTTTATCAAGGCCAGGTTACTAAATTTGAGTTGGAAATATTAGAACCCGCCGTGGCACTTCCAAGAAGGTTACATGTTTACGCGTCGTATACCTGGAACCATTTTAAGGTAAACTTAGAGGGATTGATATCTTTCGTATGCCTAGCGCGCAGACGAGATTTTATAATTTCATAGTTTTAAACGGCCTAAATACCTTAACTCGCTTAAAAAACAACGAGCTATAACGAAATGGGCACAGAAATAAAATCTAACATTATTAAATTATTTTTCCTATTTGCATAAAAGCGCGGGGTGAAACCCGCGGGTATAACCTAGTCACATATAAATTTTGGTCCCGATTGGAGACGGTTAAGGCGTGTCGCACAGGGGGC
Source organism: Rhagoletis zephyria (assembly GCF_001687245.7). Taxonomy (NCBI): domain Eukaryota; kingdom Metazoa; phylum Arthropoda; class Insecta; order Diptera; family Tephritidae; genus Rhagoletis; species Rhagoletis zephyria. The sequence continues at coordinate 149,111 of NW_016157952.1, forward strand.
AAAGTACAGGTTCCTCTATAGAGACTCAAAAAATTAAAATATTTTTTTTTTCCTCTTATACCCAAAATCAAAACTACCATAGTCCAAGATAACTCATATAAATTTTGGTACCGATTGCAGTCGCTTAAGGCGTGGCGCTAAAGGTTAAAGACAAGATGCCTCTAAGGACTCAAAAAAAAACTATTTTTTTTTTCATTTAATGCCCAAAATCGGTACTACTAAAGTCGAGGATATCACATATAAATTTTAAGGGTTGAGGCTTAGGAAATGTGATGTAAAAATTTGCTTCCTACATTTAAGGACCACCCTAATGTACATATGTATGTACGAATGGATGTAGGTACGCGAAGCACGCTTGCTTCATTCATGTTTTTCTTGGTAGCGGCAGAGCAGAAATTCGAAATGAGTTCGTACATACATATATATTGTACATACATACGTCCATTGAAACATACATATACAGGGTGTCCCATAAGTAACGTGCCAAACTTTAGGGGAAGGTAGGTGGCGGGGTGAGCTCCCTGATAAACAAAAAATTTTCAGGTAAAAGTGTCACCGTTTTTGAAATATTTAAATTTTTTCGAATTTAAAAAAAATCGTGCCTTTTCATGTGTTTTCTTTAACTGCAACTACAAACCGGGCAATACTTAGTAAATTTTTTATGTAAAATACTTCCAGATAGTTGCCTCTCCATACTCAAATGCAATGTAGTTAAAATATATTAAGGAACCATCATAAAATTAGGACTATTTCTGGATTTT
>NW_016157952.1:151640-179356 GCF_001687245.7 Rhagoletis zephyria
TTCCCCCACCTACCTTCCCCTAAAGTTTGGCACGTTACTTCTGGGACACCCTGTATATATAGGTACTCGTATGCATGCGCGTTGAAGATGTTCGTGCTATCGCTATGTCTAGCCATCATACGCCGCTTTCTTTCGTTTTCCCCCCTTCTCTATACTATATCTTCCTTCTTGCTCATGTAACATTTTCAGTTTAAAAAATTTCACTCTCAATTTTTGCGATACCACTGCGTAAGAAGTTTCACTTCAATAAGAGCTTTTCGTAAAAGATAATCCTTCACATCCAATATTTGGAGTTAATTTTGGCTGCTGTTAAATTACAAACAAAAATTAGTAAAAGATAATCAAAATATAATTATTAGTTGGTTCCAGTGGGGTAGCCAGGGGGGAAAAGGGGGGATAGATCCCCACCCCTTCGCCATTGAACTACAATTATTTACTTTTGAATTAATAACACAATACTATTTTATCCTTCTGATTTAAAATTTTTTTTTATTTTAGACGGATGACAAATTATCTTTTAATGAATATATGAGTAGTTCACTTGCAAACAGCGTTATGTGATTTTATAAAAGTAAGCCATAAGTTAAAAAAAAAACGTCTACGACAACAAGTAACATCCGAACTGTATCTTTTTTTATTACCTGAAAATTTGGATAAATAAGAGCCTAATACCATTAAAAAAATAAAATTGCAGTATGGTAGATTTGCAAATTTTATATTTAAAAATTTAATATTGCAAGTTTTGAAACAGTAACTTTTAGTTACATAGCTAGCTTTTCTAGGCACTGAAACTATAACGTTTTCTTGCAGTTTTCTAAGTTCATACGAAGAGGAGACATTTGAAAGTGTATAAATAAGTATATAGAGAGTTCTTAATATTTCATGCCATTTTTTTTTCAGAATAAAGAACAATTTTTCACTCTGCTTTTAGAGGACATGAAACCCACCAAAAACTAAAAATCGAAAAAAATTTACATAGCGCACTTTGCAAGTGGACTACTCAATTGTTGAATATGCTATCTTATTTGTCCCTTCTTTTTATACAATTAAGGAGCGGCTGAATGGTTTAACGATGTTAGCGGTACATAATGATGTGCCGATTACAACACAAGAAGTAATTGAAAAAATATGTGTTAAGCAACGAAGATTAAAAATCGCTTTATAAGTAATAAGATTTTGTAGACTTGTACATAAATAAATGTAAATAGATACGCGTAAATATATAAATATGCAGATATATTCAATGTGTAAAAACTGAAGTGTATACTATCGCAACTTCTACAAAACAAAACTGGACTACACAATAATTAATTAAAATGATGTAGTAATTTAATTTTTTAAATATAAATAAAGCATGAATTCCCCATGGAATAACCGAGTAGACAAAAAATATATAACGGTAGAAATGGCACATACATACATATATGAAAGAATGCCCACAGGCGTCGCACTATAGGCAAAACACGAGTTTTTTTTTCAAAATCGTAGATCTTCGCTTAGAAAAGAGATAATGGAATGAACATATTTTGTTATCGTGAAGATAAATGATCAAATAATATAGGAAAACTATAGAGAAGTTACAACAATAACTTAACCCTCAAAATACCGTTCAAAATATCACTTTTTTTTAATTTTGGATTTTGGCGCCCATTCCACTAGAAAACCCTATACTTAATACACCATTAGCACTGTTTCTGAAAGATTTCTCTCTACTTTATCTTAAGACTTGATTTATGGGACATTGGATGCTGTACCCGAGTGGCCAGATTGGATAAAGAAAAGCTACCTTTAAACTCTAATAACTCGTAAACTATCAGCTTTCACGAAAAAATTTATATAACAAAAATAGTTACACTGGTTGATATCTTTACGAGAGTGCAGTATTTAGCCCTTTAATGCAGAGTCTGTCATATATGAAAAGCTTTTTAACCCGTTCAAGGCAGAGGAAAAAGGTTCTCAATATGCTTTTGAACGTGCTTTTTCTCATGTTGACGTAGATATTAAACGTAGAAAATTTTTCCATAGTAAAATAACAATAAAAAAAAATACAAAAAATAAAAATAAAAAAATAAAAATATTAAAAATAAAAATAAATATAAATAAAAGGTACGTTGAAAACATATTGAGAACCATTTTGCCTCTGCCTTGAAAGGGTTAAAAAGCGTTTCATATATGACAGACTCTGCATTAAAGGGTTAAATGCTGCACTTTCGTAAAGATATCGCTTTGACTTTGTTGCTTTTTCAATTTTTCCTAATAAACAATCGTGGTACAAAGCTCAATAAAAATATGTATTAAAAATAAAATGTTAATAAGGCACAGTAACATTGATAAATAATTATTTTGTTTGAAATTTTTTCGTGCGAATGTCTGCTTCATGATTTGAAGGCATAGATACGATTTGACTAGAGGCTTCAAAATGCTTAGTACGTATGTGCCATTTATCTCTGATGGGAAAGAACTAATTTACGCATTGGCCACTTTTACAGCGGGCGGAAATGCGTACAGTTAGGGGCACGAATCCTGATACGCTACTACTGCTACATTTCTATCATATTCCCAAAACACACTAAAAAAATTGAGGATTAGATCTATCGGAGGAAGATGCAAGTTTTTTAAGTAACAATCGCTGACCTTCATACAACAAAATACGCTCTCGCTCTGAGGACTTATATTTTTTAAGAGCACTCCAATTTTAAAAACTCAGGGCGATAGCGTTATTTACATTATATTTACTATAAACTCCTGACATATTTGGTGCACTAATGAATTTGCAATGCAAGAAAAGCTTAACGTCGAAAAACTGCAATCACAACAGACCGCCAATTTATTCGCCACTCGACTCGCACACCTGCCCTGAGAGCACTCTTCAACAATCCGACATACACGAGCAGTGAACCACATTTCCCGATCATTAAGTACCGCCGCCGAAGAAGTAGTTGGATTTCAGCGATCCCGAAAGAACAACTGGTACGATGAGGAATGTCAAGAAGCCGCAGCGAAAAAAAACGCCGCCTATAGGGCTATGCTGCGATCGGTCGCAACGCGAGCCATATGGGATCGTTATGGGGAACTCCAGAAGGAAGCGAGACGTATTTGACGCAATGAGAAGAGAGAGGCGAAATACGTGAGTGCGAAGAACTTAAGATGCAGGCTGACAGGAAGAACGACCGAAAATTTTAACAGAGGGTTAGGCGACTTACGGAAGGTTTCAAGACCAGGGCGAACTCCTGTACGACCTAGTGACCGATGTCTAGAATGTACTTAAATTATAGAGGGAACACTTTTCCACCCTACTGAATGGTAGCAGCGCTCACAGTAGTGGAGAACACGAACCCGAGCCCCCAGCCGTTGACGATGGAGTCGTTGTCCCACCGCCTGACTATGACGAGGTACAAATACCGATTACGCGGCTGAAAAACAACAAAGCTGCTGGAGCTGACGGTCTGCCAGCCGAGCTATTCAAGTACGGCGGTGAGGAGCTGATGAGGTGCATTCATCAGCTCTTATGCAGAATATAGTCAGATGACCGCATGCCCGACGACTGGAATTTAAGTGAGCTCTGCCCAATCAACAAGAAAGGCGACGTCGCCATACGCGCCAACTACCGTGGAATCAGCCTTCTAAGCATAGGTTATAAGGTCTTATCGACCTAACTAATATGGCTGTGTAAAATTACGTTGAGCAATACCACCAGCTCCGTTAGAATAGGGAAGGACATAGTTGCCAACTTGGTGCTTTAAGCACTAGATTTAGTGCTTTTTGAAAATTAAAACGCCAAAAAAAGTTACTTAGTGCCTAGTGCCTTTTTTAGTGCTTTTTTTGAACTAATATTACTCCGAAATAGTTAAAACTTGAAATAATTTGAAATATTATAAGCTGCGGTGTCTCATGAAGATGCGGATTTTACAAGAATATACAAATTTAAATGCACTAAAATACAACCATGATTGATAAAAAGCTGAAGTTGAAAATGCTAGTACGCAGGTAAGTTAAGTATTTCTTTTTTTTCATTTCTAATTATTTGTACAAATTTTGATTTTTTGTTACCTCCTGAGTAAAACACCGTTTCTGGGTGCTGAATCCAAATCTGGCCGAACAATTGCTCCAGCACTACAATTTTTAGATATCCTAACCTTAAAGTGCCAAAAAAACGGGTTTTGGCGATACTTGAGGTTATATAATGAAAACATCAAATTGTTTGCTAATTTCTACTTTTCTATTTTCATTTGTTGCGATTCAATTTTTGTTCTCGAGATATACCAGCTTTAATGGGCAGTACTTCGGTACAACGTCATAAACATGAGTCATCATAGCATGTGTAGAGGCTATTCAATCGTTATGCGCGAAAAAGTTTTGTGTATTGATTTATGTATGTATTCTTGTAAATATTGCTAATTTTTTGATTTTGTTAAATACACACTGTTATGAAAAAAGTATCCTTTGATTAAAAAAAAAAAATGGTGCTTTTAGTTTGGTAAAACGCCTTTTTTCCAAGTTTTTGGTGCTTTTTGAAAATCATAAGTTGGCAACACTGGAGAAGGACCTCTCCGAGCCGCTTGATACCAAACAAGTTTCAGACAAGGTGACTCCCTTGCATGTGATTTCTTTAATCTGATGTTGGAGAAGATAATAAGAGCCGCCGAACTGAATCGCTCAGCCACAATACTTTACAAGAGCGTACAATTGCTGGGGTATGCCGACGACATCGATGTTATTGGTAAAAATAAAGACTATAGGCCGGGAGCTAGCGACAGTTTTTAGTGGCATATTTTATCGTCGATAAAAGTATGATAAGATTTTCAAAATAATCACGTAAATCACGAAAACCAACCAACCACTTACACCCAGTTAGCGGGACAACGCCTTCCAAGAGCATTATCACTGTGTAATAAAAAATTTAAAAATAACCGTATTTTGTCGTCGTTGGTGGTTTTGTGTGGTTATAAATTTACATTGGACTATGTCAAAAATGTATCACTTACACTTATTTAGCGGGACAATGTACCGCTTACAAGCGCGAGAAAATTTCAAAATTTTGGCGAAAATCGACCTAATACATCGCACTTTAAATTTATCATGGACTTAGAGTAACGTATTATACATTTAAAAATAATGTGCTTACATCGCATCCGCGGGACAAACCTATTGTAAGTGACCGGCAAAGACGCCGCCGCTGCTTCCCTTCTATATAAAATGAGGGCAAAAATATTGTTATGGACGGATTTAAATGAAAATTCGCTTCTTAGTAAAATTGAAGACGTTAAATTCAAAAATACAATTTGTTTTTGGATAACTTTCACACTTTCACGGTAAATGCGGTTTGAAGTTGACAACTTGGGTTCTTCTGGCATTTACAACTAGGTATGTACATATAGTTCGTTCTATTTTCAAAAGTGAGGTGTCAAATGACAGGTCTTGGCCTGCAGATGTACAATAAAGTTTAATTTTTTTTGTAAGGGCTTGCCACCTGTTACAAATTTTATTAAAATTATTTAATAAGTTAAATGAGTTAGATATTACAATTTGGGTATCCCATGAAATGGCTTTGAAAATGCTTTACTTCTAAACGACACGTCGAAGGGTTTCCACCTGTTTAAAAAATCAAATTAATTTTAATTAAGGGAATAAGGTAACGGAAATTTGTACGTATATCAATATGGGTTTCAGGCAAAAGAAAAAATGGGCACATTTAGCAAGAAATAAGTGAAGAGTAAAAACATTCCTGAGTTAATTTAAGAGTCCAGTAATTTAAAAGAATGTAATCAGAACAAATCACTGATTGACAATGTATGTATTTGTAATAAAATAATGAATACGATGTCGTAAACCTTTGGCTTCAAACAGTTATTATTTTTGTTAAACTAAATTGGCCTTTACAAACAGGTGGCAACCCTCTTCATAATATTTGCAAGCTAAAACCTTCTTAATCCTCTTTCGTCTGACTCTTATATTGTGATACCTTCAATAACCTAATTCTTTTAATTAAATGGGATTTGATTTTTTAAACAGGTGGCAACCTTCTATATGTAGTTAAAAACTAAACCCTTTTCTGGCAAATTTCTATTGATACCCAACTTATTAAAAAATTTTGAATTTAATTTTTTAACAGGTGGCAACTCTTTAAAAAAATAAACCTCTATTGTCTACAGGTCAAGTAGTTTAATCTGACACTTCATTTATGAAAATAGAACGAGTCGTGCAGATCTGATGGCACTGATAAAAAATTAAAAAATGTAAGATGCCGCTTTTAATGTTTTACTTATATATGTATACATGTTTTATGTTTTGTTAATTTCATGCTTTGCACATTCACATATCTGGCAATGCCGTGTATGGCAATACCTTTTTTCTGTCAAAGTCAAAGTTAAAGTTTTATCCTAATATGGCAATGCCGTAAAAATGTATCAACTTCTATTTGTCTCTTTTTCGCATGTGAGTTTTAAATTGTATAACAATTGTATAGCAGGATTGCCATAGCACAAACGCTATTGATCAATGTGCTTTGCATAGCATATAAAAAGCCTGTACGCTTATGAATTTGCAAATTTCGTTTAGCGATCGGCGGTGAGCGGACCTTCTGGGTGAAGTATTGTGTTCGTGGTAGGCGCTAAGCCAGCCGTTCACAATACCAGCCACATGAAGTTTGAACTGAAAGAAGACTGCCTTTGGAGTGAGGACAGCGAAGGCTGGCCGCTGCAAAGCAGTTATTTCTTGCGCCCGCCGCAGATTGCTAAACCATGTTGATTTTTCTTTTCCAAATGTATAGGTAGTTATTAGTCGTGAGTTTTTTTAAATAAATAAACGCATTACTTCAAAAAGTGCGAAGAATGAGTAGGTTTTTATTTCTTCCTACGAAAGCTAAGAACCCGTACTTACAGGCTAACCTAATATTCGCGGCTTGCGTTTTGGTACGCATGCCGTCGAATTTGTTTTTTTGCGTCACCCGAAATTGACTTGCATGCGTTTGCATTTGATTTCATTGAGCGAAACGTCAAATCAAAATGTCACGCAGAACAAAAATTGGAAATTGAGTTAGCTTCATACGCACGCCGTTCAATTTCGGTTGATCTCATACAAATTGCATGTGCATGAGAAATTTTTGACAATAAATTGGCGGCGTGCGTGAATATTAGGTTAGCCTGTAATTCATAAAATAATGAAAAATGACATATTTCACATATATTTTTTATTTATTCCATCAAAATTTAAAATTTTTGGAAATTTTGATTAATAAAAATTGTTTTTCTTGGAATCACAGGGATCTAGACGTGGCAAGCTTATGTGATCTCATTAATAGATAGTTAAAAAAACAACTTCTTTAAAATTTCTGCAATTGGAAAATTTAGCCAAATACGTGTGTGCTCCATTGTACAATATATTATCGTGCACTACTTTTTATTTGTTATTTAAAAAGTTACATAGCGAAAAATAAGTAAGAAAAATTACAAAAAAAACAATATATGTGACACGTAAAGTTAAAAGGGACCTACGCTCAGAAAAAAAGATTTCGAGAAAAACGACTTTGAAGTTTACCAAGTGGATTTTGATGCTTCTGAACGTTTTAATGGATTGAAACTTGTTAGTCGGAGGTTTTCGGGGACGCTGATTACGAATCCGATGTTAGTTTTCCAAAATTCAAAATGGCGGATCCAATATGGCGCATGACTTTTTTAAAAATTTATCGGAATCGCTTGAAACTCGTTACTCGGGGGTTTTTGGTGTCGCTGATTACGAATCCGATGTTAGTTTTCCAAAATTCAAAATGGCGGATCCAATATGGCGCATGACTTTTTTAAAAATTTATCGGAATCGCTTGAAACTCGTTACTCGGGGGTTTTTGGTGTCGCTGATTACGAATCCGATGTTAGTTTTCCAAAATTCAAAATGGCGGATCCAATATGGCGCATGACTTTTTTAAAAATTTATCGGAATCGCTTGAAACTCGTTACTCGGGGGTTTTTGGTGTCGCTGATTACGAATCCGATGTTCGTTTTTAAAAATTCAAAATGGCGGAAAAAATGTAAAATTTGTTCAGATTCATGTGAAACTCAAAACTGTCATTGACACCGAAAACGATGTAAGTTTTTCATCGAATTCATAATCAGCGACCCCGAAAACCCGCAAGTAACGAGTTTCAAGCGAATTTGATTAGTTTCAGAATAGTTTGTCAGATTTGATTATTTTGTACTTTTTTTTGGGAAAGTACCTAACTTTGAAGTGAAATTGTCAAAAAACTAATGAAGCTAGAAAGTTGCAGTTTATTTCATTGGAAAGAGCGGTCCGTTTACTATAAGAGTCGATGAAAAAGTAAAAACCGATTTTTTCTGACCGTAGGTCCATTTTAACTTTACGTGTCACATATATTATACCCAAAGGCGCTTTTTGTCCATGTCATCAAATCTGCACCGTTCGTTCGGTTTTCGAAAATGAGGTGCCAAATGAAAGGCTTTAGCTGCTAGGACTTACCGTTGATTTTTCGAAATTCATGTCATGTTATCAATTTGTACCAAACTCAGTGCAATTATTGACCTTGGCATAAACAAGCTATCTGTTCCGAAATCGGACTAAAATTACACTCACTTTCCACTTCAAAAAAGAAAAAAAAACGTAAAAAACATATGGTGCATTGCTTTGAAACATTGCACCACGTTGGACTTTGTATCCTAGCAGCTGAAACAACGCATACAAAAAATTTCAGACTTGTGCTCGCGCCTTAAAAAAAAAACATTTTTTTACAAAGAAATTCGAAGTTTCTGACAATTGCCCATATAATGATATGAATTTTGGAAATCAAATTTGAAATTCGTAATCAGTGACTCCGAGAGTTCTTAGGAATGTAGTTTCATTACAATCTATAATTAATTAAAAAAGTCGTCGGCCATATTGGATCCACAATTCTGAATTTTGAAAATTTAATACCAGTTTCGAAATCACCAAGGACGAATGCCCCTGGATACCAAGTTTCAAAACAATCAATAATTGTTTTAAAAAAGTAGTCCACAACATCTGATCCGCCATTTTGAATTTTAAAAAATTTAATATATATTTCGAAATCAGTGATAACGATAACCCAAACACCAACTTCCATTGAAATCTGTCAAATTTTTCGTCCTATATTCTCGATTTCCCTGTGTGCGGCGGCGACTTTGCGCCGATCACTTACAATAGATTTGTCCCGCGGATGCGATGTAAGCACATTATTTTTACATGTATGATACGTTACTCTATGTCCATGATAAATTTAAAGTGTGATGTGTTAGGTCGATTTTCGCCAAAATTTTGAAATTTTTGCGCGCTTGTAAGCGGTACATTGTCCCGCTAAATAAGTGTAAGTGATAAATTTTTGACATCGTCCAATGTTAGTTGATAACCACACAAACGCCTAACGACGATACAACAAGGATATTTTTACCTTTTTTCTTATACAATGTGAACCCTCCTGACACCAAAAGGTCCCCCGGTGTGATGTAAGTGTTGTTGTTTGTTAAATTTAAGTCCCCGATATGTTTTCTTTGACGATAAAATCGGCAAATTTTTACTGTCGCTAGCTCCCGGACTACGTCTGTTCTGCCTTCTTGTGATTGGATAGAGAAGCAAAGCGAATGGGTCTGGTGGTGAGCGAGGACAAAACGAAATATCTCCTGTCATCACGCAAACAGTCAGAGGTAGGGATGCTTCGAATGTCATATTTTTCACATTCGCAAATGCGAATGCGAACTTTCAGAATGTGAATGTGCGAATGTTAGGAATAGCATTAAAAAAGCTATAATCAACTTAAGTCATCGTTTTTATTACTTAAAATTTTTTTAAATTATTAGAACATTGAACGATTGTTTAACCTATACAGTGTTTTAATCTAGTATTCAAAGTGCAAAAGGGGCATATTATATTTCAAAAAAAGTAATTTTCCTGCCTTTTCTCCCTCCTGCCGGCTCCACTGAATAATTGCTCACTTGGAACGCTGGTGGGTGGAGCGCTCAAATACTTGCTGTCCAGATTTGTAAATTTGTCGTATTTTAGTTCAGTTTTCCACCAATCGAGAGGATTTTCACCGAGATTAGCTTTTCTTTAAGATAGGCCTTCAATTGAGCTTTGATTTCACATTTCACATTAATGTTTCGCTTTCGCTGGAGGAATGTAAAATTATTTCTGGGTTGCTTATAAGACTTTAAGCAACACTTGTTGAAGACCCATCAATGTTGCGTGATATACTACTTAACCGTTTAGCGCCTGAAGTTAAAAGCCGGCTATTGTCCACAACCTGGTTAGACAGACTTAGAGCCATTTCAACAATATTAAAGTGGACTCTCTACCCATGTACACATTCGCATTCGCAAAACATTCGTATCATTTGATGCGAATGCGAATGTGTAAATTGATGCGAATCATCCCTGGTCAGAGCATACGCGTCTTTGCACCCACGTCACTGTTGACATTTACAAGTTTCAAAAAGTAGACGACTTCGTTTACTTAGGAACCAGCACTAACACCAATAATAATGTCATTCTGGAAATCCAACGGAGAATCACTCTTGCCAACAAGTACTGAGTAGGCAATTGAGAAGTAAAGTCCTCTCTCGTCGTACAAAGATCACACTCTATAAGTCACTCTGATGAAGCGCCTCTTGGAGTTTTCGAGAGAAAGATTATGCGAAAGATTTACGGACCTTTACGCGTTGGCGATGGCGAATACCGCAGACGATTTAACGATGAGCTGTATGAGCTTTACAACGATATAGACATAGCGCAGCGAATTAAAATTCAGCGGCTCCGTTGGCTTGGCCATGTCGTTCGAATGGTCAGAAACGCTCCTGCTCTGAAAGTATTCAACGCGAGTGACGATGCTGGTAGCAGAGGAAGAGGAAGGCCACCTCTGCGTTGGAAAGACCAGGTAGAGAAGGACTTGGTTTCACTTGACATTTCCAATTGGCGTCAGTTAGCACGGAAGAGAAATAGCTGACGTGCTGTTTTGGACTCGGCCAAAACCGCGTAGGCGGCTTCAGCGCCAATAAAGAAGAAGAAGAATGAATTTGCTTCTCCATCCAATCACTGACGGCATCATTTTTATTTTCACTCCGAGTCTCAAATGATTCGCATAATATTTATTATAATAATAATAATCCCAACGGTTTTTACCCTCCATTTCCGCCCATCCGCACGAGGGGCGCAGTCCGCATGACGTACGGAACCAGTATTTTCAATTTTTTTACCGAGTCACGATAGGCAGGAGTTTGTTAAGTGTCGAGATCTAAAACTCTTCAGCTACAGAACTAAATTCATCAGCTGATTTTATGTCTTTATGTTAATAATTCATTTATTGAGAGAGGAGAGTACCGCTTTCTTAATACTGAAAAGCGGATCTGATATATCAAACGTTCTGTAATGAGAGCTAAAATTCTCACATAAGTAACGGAGTGAGTCATGCAATTCAAAACTAGTTTTACAAGCTTTCAGAAATAGGGGACAAAAGCGTTTTGATACCCGGGAGGGAACATTAAGGCTAACTTCACCCAGAAGAAGCGGACTTGAAATTGAGCGTGTCAGTAATATAACTATAAAAATTGTACGAAGCATTTGCCTGCGACTGGCAAGTGTAGGAAGATTAATAAGTTTTAATCGGCTCATATAAGGCGGAAGGTTCTTAAAGCAAAAAGTAGGAATTGTTTTTGTATTGATTCTATCTTGTCTGAGTAAATTTGATACCTTGGATTCCAAACCACCGAACCGTATTCCAGAATCGGCCTACCTAATGATGTAAACAGGATTTTAGTGATATAGGGTCATAAAATTATTTTGACCATCTTTTCACAAATGCAATTACACCTTTAGCCTTGTTGACTGTTACATTAATGTGGAGATTAAAATCAAGCTTATGATCCATTTTGATACCAAGGTCTACAAAATTGTATACCTGTTCCAGGTTATGGTTACCTATTGTATAAGAAGAGGGATGAACAGCTCTTCCCGAGAAGAACATTACAGGCATAAGAACATTTAGAGGCATAAGATTTACTTTACACCAGTAAGCCATGCTGTTGTAAGTCTTTGCTCCAAGACCTTTCTTTAATTGAAACGTACGATTTATAAAGCTTTACATCATCTGCATACATTAACATTTTGGAAAATTTTATATCTGTAGAAATATCGTTTATAAAAAGCAAGAACAGAACCGGGCCTAGGTGGCTACCTTGAGGGACTACTGAAGTAACATCAATGACGTCAGAGATATTTAGTATTTTTAAATTTTATATCTGTAGAAATATCGTTTATAAAAAGCAAGAACAGAACCGGGCCTAGGTGGCTACCTTGAGGGACTACTGAAGTAACATCAATGACGTCAGAGATATTTAGTATTTTTAAATTTTATATCTGTAGAAATATCGTTTATAAAAAGCAAGAACAGAACCGGGCCTAGGTGGCTACCTTGAGGGACTACTGAAGTAACATCAATGACGTCAGAGATATTTAGTATTTTTAAATTTTATATCTGTAGAAATATCGTTTATAAAAAGCAAGAACAGAACCGGGCCTAGGTGGCTACCTTGAGGGACTACTGAAGTAACATCAATGACGTCAGAGATATTTAGTATTTTTAAATTTTATATCTGTAGAAATATCGTTTATAAAAAGCAAGAACAGAACCGGGCCTAGGTGGCTACCTTGAGGGACTACTGAAGTAACATCACTGACGTCAGAGTTATTTAGTATTTTTAAACATTACCCTTTGTGATCTATCATAGAGGTATGAAGAGATCCAACGTAGAAAATTTGGTGGAAGACCAAGAAGATCAATTTTATAGGTAAGCAACTAGTGGCACACTTTGTCAAATGCTTTACTGAAGTCGGTATATATAACATCAACAGTTTTGCTTTCACTAAATGCTTTTGAGAAATAGGATGTTAATTCAAGTAAATTTGTAGAAATTGATTTGCCCTTGCAAAATCCATGTTGACTATATGAAATGCTAGAAGAGATAGAATGCATCAACTGATTTGTTATAATTGTTTCAAATAATTTAGGAATTGCAGAAGGCTTAGCTATTCCCCGGTAGTTCTCCACTGAAGATCTGCTACGGCTTTTATGTAACGGGGTTATGAACGATTCCTTCCATATAGTTGGAAAAACGCCTTCTTTAAGAGACAAATTAAATAACGCTGTTAACGGCTCATAGAGATAATCAGCACAATTTATAAGAATACAAGTAGGGATCTGGTCAGGACCATAACAGAAGGACTGCTTTAAGGATTTCAGATAAACTACTACATCGTCGAGAGATATTACTGGGATATTTATTGAGTTCATTGGACATAGTTTAAAAGGATAGTCAATGTTAGCATGTGAGTTAATGGAATAATTGGATTCTAAAAACTGAGCGAACATGTTAGAAATTGTTTGATTATCACTAGAGACGGCATTTTGATACTTCGTCGCGGAAGGAAACCCACGTACATTTTGCTTGGAGTTTACGAAGTCATAAAATGATTTGGGGTTATATATTATACGCCGTTTGCTTTTACACAAGTAAGCTTTATAACACTTTTTGTTTAATTCAAAAAACTTATGACGCAAAAGTGAGTATTTTACGTAGTATGAGTGTAAACCGGGTTTTTTGTCTAATCTAAAATAACGTGACTTTCTGTTTTTCAAATTTCTCAGTTCTTTAGTGAACCATAACTGTGTTTGTTCTTCTGGAACATACATGCGTTTAGGCACATGCTTTTCAAATAATTTATGTAAAGTAAAGTTAAAAAGTGCAACGCTTTGTTCAAAATTTTCTTTATATGCATGCCACGACAATTTAGACAAATCTTTGTTAAGCTTTTTATAGTTGGATTTCTAAAAATCAAAGCGAATATTTGGTTCGTATGCTTGGGTATCGCAATTTTGACCATCACTTATAACTTCGTAAGAAATCTCCATAGCAGGGTGGTAGACATCTTCGGGCAAAACTAGTGAATCACACTTATTTACAATGGACTTAAGTAGATGCATCATCAACATAAACAAGATCTAATACTTTACCAAACTTATTAGGAACTACATTAACCTGAGTCAGGCAGAGTTCAGCCATCTCCTCTAAAAATACATACGTTGTTGCACGCACTAGATGCGAAAGGTACGATATCATTGTCAATGATGTTCCATGATATGATTGGTAAATTAAAATCACCCAACACAATCATTGAATCAGAGGGTTTAGTCAGTAAATTAACTGATTTCAGTAAAGAGATGAGTCGTGAATACACCAATGTGTCAGATCGGGGAGGGATAGATAGATAGATAGATAGCATAGAGCTAAGTAAATAGACCCTTTTCCAACCTGTATACGAATGCATTTGAATTCTACTGAATTAAAGTGTGGAAGGCTAACTTCTTCAAATGGTATTGAATAGTCTACAGCGAAGAGAGAAGAATCTCTGAATTGAAAATGTGAGGTTTCAGCCAAGTCTCAGTGAAAGAAAGAATATTATAATTGAATGTAGGCCTTTAAGGTATAAGTTCGTTAATTTAGTATTTTAGCCTCTTACATTTTGTTAATAAATACTTAAAGCAAATTTAATAATTAGTTCTTTGATTCGGTGTCATGACGGGGAATATTAGCTAAGTTATTTCCTTTTTTGGGCCTATATTCGAATTCACGAACGAAAGCTCCGGGGGCCAAAAAGACCTACTAAGCAGCACATTAAAATTATCTAAATTTACGTTAATTTTAAATGAAGTAATATTTTTTTCGCGTTTAAAATTAAATTTTCTGATGCTTAAGTCGACAGTTCTAATTTTTGATGAGATATAAAGCTTTATATCGTCTTCGGTAGTGTCTCTCGAAAATATAGAGACAAAGATTGACTTCTTTGGCGGAACCACGACTAGTTTCCTTGTATCAGACTGAAGTACCGGCGAAAGGGGTTGAGTTACTGCGTTTCTAGTTGAGGATAGGGAAGACGGTGGAGGCTTTGAAGACGATGCCACCACTTCAATGGGGGAAGGGGAAGATACTTCAGGCTCATTATTATTCAAAGCAGATTTCGTTACATGTTCTTTTGAGGCTGAGGATTCTGATGCTGGAGGACATGGAGAAGATAGATTAATTAGGTCCGTCGGAAGATTATACTGATGTGGAACGGTAATAATGTCCTAAGATGGACTATGAAGACGCTTACGTTTAGACACACGGATATTCTTAACAGACTGCATGGTATCTAAGCATTTGTATGATTTAAGCACAGCTTCATAATGCTTAAATTTTTCTGTCAGTACTGACAATTCTAGCCTAAATAGCTTGGAAAGATAGACTTCGGTTGACCTGCACTTTACGCAGAACCAGCGAAAGCCCTTGCCATCATTAATAGCGTCGAGAATTCTTCCTGTCAAGCCAGCACATTTCAGATGGTAAATACCATCACAAAGCCAGCACGATAAGTAGCGTTCAGAATCGCTTTTAATTTGGCAAGTATCAAGATCGCACTTCATATTGAAAGATTTATGTAATAACACTTGTTAATAAAAAGACAAACAAAATAAATTATAACAATTAAGGAGCTGATGTAAATAGCTTTAAATAAATGTAGCGAACAGTTTGGGTATCACTGTAATTATGACACTTAATAAACGCAACGCAAACAGCTGTGACAAGAATTACTAGAAGAAGTAAACAAAAAGAGTAGAACAAATGTGCAAAACCAAAACGAATTCAGTTAACTACAAAGGATACAAAAACAATGAAAGCAACAAATGACTCGGCAAGATTAGAATGTATGCTAGTGAAATTTAATTAAATTTAGTTTAATATAAAACTCAATAACTTTCACTTTTTATCACAACTTTAACTCAGAATTAGCACCATAAACTAAGCAAATAGAAAGCCAAAGTCAGAGCACAATATAGGTACAACCTCACAACATTTTTAAAACACACAACTTGAAACCATGGAGGTTCGAAGGTACGGGATGGGGGCGAAAGCCACCCCTAAATTCCAAAGTTTCATTATAAATTTCATTCTGTCAATTAATAATAAATTTCTTATTCAAAAAATGTGTGCCATAAATTAAAACTTTAGTGGTCTTCACATCCATTTCGCTAGTTTTGGTAAACTTCTGGTTGTTACCCGATAATTTTATCAACTGTGAGCGGAAGAGAAGGATGAGGTATCCAAGGATCTCTTCTATGAGCGCTTGGAGCGCACGTACGAGCGCTTCCCCCGCCACGATATCAAAACCGAGCTTGGCGACTTCAATGCCAGGGTGGGCAAGGACGGGATCTTTTGAACCACCGTCGGAAAATTCAGCCTCCACGACGAAACGTCCAACAATGGACTGAGGCTGATCGACTTCGCCGGGGGGTTCAAGCATAAAAAGATTCATCAAGCTATGTGATAATGTTGTGATAGACGGAAGGCATGCTTCCAGTGTTTTATACGTACGTACTCTCCGAGGTCCAAACATCGACTCGGACCACTACCTTGTTGCAGCCAAGATACGCACCCACCTCTGTGCAGCAAAAAATGTGCGCTCAAATATGCAAGGAAAGCTTAACGTCGAAAAGCTGCAATCACAACCAGGGTTGCCACTGACGAAAAAAATTTTTACCATCCACTTGAAAACAATCTACCAAATATGGGAAATATCTACCAATAACTATAGTTTTATTTTTTTATTTTTCTTTTTTAGTTATTTCAATAAGAATTAAAATTGTTTTTAAGAACTTTAACTAGTTATACGGTATTTGAGTCATATTATTGGCTATTCTCAGTTTCCTTCAACCAAAGGCGGGAGTGATAATACTAAAGGCAACAATGAAACTTCATTATTTGAAAAACTTCAACTCGAGTTATTATAGACAAATACTGTGACTCAAAAAAGTGATTTTTTTTTAATATTCGCAATATTTTTCGAGTAAAAATTTGTTATTGCTTTAACTAAATCCAAAAAAAAATGAGGATTTAAAATATACAACATATAGAAAGATTCCAAAAATTTTCGTCTATATTTCGAATTTTTTACTCTGAATTTTTAGAGTTTTAAACCAAATACTATTTGAGTATAGCCAACAATGTGCTGCTTAAAATAACCGTTGAATTTTTTTCCATTAATAAAAAATGGCGTTGATTTATTTTTTTTTGCGAACAATCATAGTGCGTAATTACATACCTGTACATTTTTTCTTTATATTTAAATAATCATTTAAAATATTTAGGCAATCAACAGCACCTCGGGATTCCAGTAAAATTAGTTTTCAATTGAGCGCGATATGTTCGCCTTATATCGATATACATTTATACGTATGTAATTTTATAAAAAGTATGCAAAGAACTTTATAATATATTTAAAGATAACTACGAAAAATAAATCGGGAACGGAAAGTTCATCAAAAATCTATCAAAATGAGAAAAAATTTACCTTTTTACCAACCCAAATTTTTTCTACCAATTTTGGTAACAATTTACTCCAGCTCTGAAAGTATTTAACTCGGAACCCGCTGGTGGTAGCAGAGGAACTGGGAGGCCCCCTACTGAGATGAAAAGACCAGGTGGACTTGGACTTGGCTACACTTGGCATTTCCAGTTGGCACAGAAAAGAAACGATTGGCGTGCTTTGTTGAACTCGGCCAAAATCGCTTAGGCGGTTACAGCGTCAAATAAGAAAAAAAAAGGAAGTGAGCGTCTTTTTCCGCTTACTTTTGTTATTCAGATAACTCATGTTTATAAAAAGCTGATTGATGTTTTTTTTCCTAAATAAGAAATAAATTGTAACAGAAAATTTAATGATTATTCTCAACCATATCGGTAACTTACTTCACAAAGAAGGGTAAAATAACACGGTCCAACAAAATTTGGTCGTATTTCATCTCTTATAGATTTTTTGATGCTGAGTTGAAGTGCATTCAGAAAATTTTTCTAACCGTCCTTTACTGCGATGTTCAGTTTTGTCGCAAACTGCAAGGGTTTGTGGGTACTTCAGAGGGTATTTCAACCCGTTATCCGCCTACTTCCCGGGACGTACGAATGCCGTTCGGGACACTCACACTATGTAGACTTTAATGACTAAAGTTACATCGCCTATTACGACAAACATTCCTTCTTCTTCTTATTAGGCGCTGTAACCGCCTAAGCGATTTTGGCCGAGCTCTAACATGCCTTATTGCGGGTAAGTACAACGAACGTACTTACTATACCAAATCGGTATCCAGTTCGATGTCTTGAAAATTTCACCGCTAATTTACGCGGTACGTCATACTACTCTACAATTGATCTAATCCGTGCTTTCAACCAAATTCCCGCAGCTGAGGGGGGAAAAAAGAAAACGGCTATCATCACACCGCACATAGGTCGATTTTTAGGAATTAGGCGGCCAAAATGATAGTATGGTTTATTTTATTAATAAACAATGCAACGAAGAATAATCGGTTGTTTTACACCCAAAATAATTTTAGTTTACCAATTTATTTCATTTTAATGCTCGGATAATTCTTTCAAAGATGTACCGGATGCAGTGCCGGATTTAAGATTTATGGGCCCCTAGACTCTTTTCGTGGTGCGGGCCCCCCTGAGAGTACTAAGGCAAACGGCGGCCACGGTTCTCCTCCAGATTTTACTTTTTTAAAGTTGTAAACATAACCTAACCTTACAGGTAAAAAATACAATAGGTTTTTCTATACAATCTTAAAATACATGCTTTGTAAATTTCAAACCACGTTATATTTTTTGGTTTTGCATAGTAGGATGGGTATTGAATGAAAAACACTTTTTATAGTTTTGCACATATATATCTACATACCTACATATTTACTGTGCCGGAAAAAGTATTGACACAGATAATGTTTCCCAATGTATGCAAAGTTTTCTGTTCTAATTTCTTTTCGATTTTTTTTTTATAAAAATATAGTTCATGCTCCAACAAAAAAAAAATAAAAATAAAATCTGTAAACTTTGTGCAAAACTCACGAGAATTCAATAAATTTGCATACTAGTTTGCAACTATCTAATCAGATTTTTTCAGAAAAATGCTAAGTATGTATGCAGTTTTATAGGCCACTCAAGTTTTAAATTGCTAGAAACCGCGTTGATTTTTGGAATTTCTTGTATTTATGTTTAAAGAAACTGCGTGAATAAAGGCCAAAAAGTTAAGCCTGTTTTCTGACAAGGACTTCCGAAATCGATTTTTTATCAGCTCCAGTTTAGAAAAGGAACTTTCACCTGAACTGATGGTTACCATGAGAGAAAGGCAAATTTTTAATGCAACTTCTACATTTGGGAAGCAATCATTGACGTTATACTCAAACGTCCATATTTCTTTGTTAACAACTTCTTCATTTTTTTCATAGCCTGGTTGAAACTGCATGCAAAAATTTATAAATTGTATTGCCTCGTTCCCTAAATTTTCGCCCAAGTTATTTTCGTATATCTCAAAAAATTTTGTACTTTCTGCTAACATTTCATTATCACCGAGCGTGTCTTATTTGTTGAGGAACCCAAACCGTCGGTGGAGTTGGCACCCGACCTTGATGCATATTGATAAAAGGGTCGGCGAACCTTTATACATACACTTGCCATTATTTCCAAAGAATTATTCGATGTAGTCATGACGTGCCCAAAAGAAGTCATGACTTATCACCGTTCTTGGAGACAAAGGTTGATATTTAAATCGTGAAAAATAAAAATAAAAATAAATAAACCGAATGAGGCGTCTCTTAAATGTTTCTGTGTAGTTTGTGCCCAAACGCCAGCTTCTGCAGACATCTAAGATGACTGGAATTAAATTCCAAGTTTCCAAAGTTTTAGTATTAGCAAGTTTAAGGAAGTTCATTTGTCAATGTAATTGTGGCTTATTAACATTTTATTTTAATATTGTTATTGAGCTCAGTTCATCAAGTGAAGTCACATCAGGATACATTACAAATTTGTTGGCTTCCAATAACTCCTTGAATTCAGAAAACCTCGATGAGAGAATTTATTTAAAAAAAAAACACTTCAGCGACTCTTGATCTGTCGAGTTTTTCATCTAAATTCCAATCTGATTTTCAATTTGTTAAGTTTGCAAACATTTGCAATTTTTTGAAACAAATAGTCAAAATATAGACGAAACTAAAGTTAATTTCAGCTTTTCGACATAATTTATTTATTTAAGTTTATGGTTTTACAAAACCTGACGGACTAGATAACATTTAACTTAAGACTAAATATAATTTGACCTCAAGGCCAACTTAAAAGAACAGCGGCTGGAGAACATATCTATATCTCTACTTCTATTCAGTAAAGCATTGAGTTCACTTAACATCCTAGAAATAGGCTCTTAGTTTTATGCTTAGTTTTATAAAATTCTATTGAGAAAATTTAAAAATACCTTAAAGATCTAACAGGAATATTAAGTTTTATGACTTGTAGTAATACAGGACAGTCAATACTACCATTAAGAATATCATGTATAAACATAAGCCCAAAAATATGCCTTCTTCCAGCTAGAGAATGCATATAATTAATTTACAGCGAAAAACCTATGCCGGAATTGGCAAATGAAACTTCAGCTGGTTAACTCATTTTCAATGTTTTGTAGTTCGGCGTTATCCCAGCAAACATTTGGAGTCATAAATGAGTCTTTAAGGAGTCATATTTCGGAGCTATTACGCTCATATTGAGCTCATTTAAGAGTCCGATATAAGTGTGTTTCCCTTCCTACGAATGTCGACTTATATGAGCTTAAATTCATACGTCAAATGAGCCTCAATATTAGTCATATTGGACTCTTATTGGCCTCATATACGGCTCATTTTGGACTCTTTTAAAACAAGTTTTGGCCTCATATATGACTCTTTTTGAGACCCTTATCGGCCTCATAAATTGCTACATTCGGACTCTTATTTTAGATTGCTCTTTGAGTCTTATTCAACTCACTATATTTGCAAAGGCATTCCGCAAAAAGTCCTTGCAAATAACATACATACATACTTACATGCATATACACATTCCAACATGCATTCAATAGCAGCAGCTGAAGCTAAATTTTGTTCATTTTTTGTTTTCTAATTATTTTCAATTTCTGTATAAACAAGTTTAGATATAAATTTCAAATCTTTATTGTTTTTATATTGGCACAAGGTGCTGGCTCATAGCTTGGCTCATATATGAATCCTAAAAGATTCATATAAGAGTAAAAAAAATTTTGTTTTTGAAGCTCATATTTCTTACCTACCTAGGACACCTTTCGGACTCATATATTCTGAACGCTCAGAATATGTTTGCGGGGATGGAACATTATACTTTGTATGTATGCAAAGCAATTGACGTTTTGTCTTTTATTAGAGTCTTGAAGCCTTACGTTCAAATCATTGAAATGATGGCGCATATCCGTAAAAACCACAAATTTTGCAAGCCATGCATGAGCCTCAAACCTCCGTTTATTTAATGCCTGCGAAGATATGATGTTTGTTATTATTGAGAACTACGCCTATTATATTACCAAGGGAGACGAATCCGTGCTTTGCGCACAAAGCTTATTGATGAATGATGCATCAGAACTAGGGATGTTAATTTTTTCGATTTTTGCGATCCCGGGGTTTTCGGGACGTGGTTCATACAATCCTGGGATCCCGGGATTAGTCCCGGGATTTAGTTATTCATTATTTTCCAATAACGTAACATGAAAAAATTGCATCAATATAGTTTGGGAAGCTGTCCTACCATATAATAAATAATAAAAATGCTTGTAATAAATGGGTTTGAAATCTACTTTATTATTGAAGTTGTAAAATATTTCATTAGTAGCAAAACAAAAGACAGCGTGTACATACCTGATAAAGTAACTTAAGGCATGTCGAAAAAAATAATAATAATAGATTGGCACTTACACATATGTTAGCCTTTGGCCGAGCTTCTCCTCCGACTTGTGGCGTGCGCCTTGATGTTGTCACACAAAGCGGAGGGATCTACAGTTTTACGCCGACTCCGAACGGCGATAGTATTTATATGTGAATCTGTTTTTCATGGCAGAAATACACTCGGAGGTTTGCCATTGCCTGCCGAGGGACGACCGCTGTTAAGAAAAAACCTTTTTCTATATTTTTTGCGATGTTGCTTTGACCAGGGTTTGAACCCAGGTGCTGATGAGTGAAAGCGCGCACTGCTTACCACTAACCACAGCGGCCGACATGTCGAAAAAAGCTCAATGCAAAAAACCTTAAGTCAACATATTGTATTGTTGTATATAAGGTATTGTGTGGCTGAAAGAAGTTTATAATACTAGTGCAGAAATAAAAGAAATGCCTTATTTCAACCAGTTTAGGCTAGATTTCTACCTCATTTTATATATAATTAACTGCATTTAATTAAATTAAATTTATTCGCATTTAACAATACTTTAGCGTGTACATATCTGATAAAGTAACTTAAGGCATGTCGAAAAAAGCTCAATGCAAAAAAACCTTAAGTCAACATATCTATCTATTGTGTGGCTGATAGAAGTTCATAATACTAGTACAGAAATAAAATAAATGCCTTATTTCAACCAGTTTAGTCTATATTTCTACCTCATTTTATATATAATTAACTGAATTTAATGCGCATTTAAAAATTTGTACAAAAATTATAAAAATGCAAAAAACTTTCCAAAATATCTAACTTTTCCTCAGCATTTTTAGAAACATATAAGGTATGCAGTTTTATAGCCCATTAAATTAAAGTAGGCTAAAATGAAGTTTCATGCAGTTACAAAATACCGTTGATTTTTGGGAATTTTTTAAACGATGCTGGGAATTTTCTTCCATATAAACAAAATGTCGAACATACTTTGTATGGAAGAAAATGCGTGACACCGCCAGCAAAAAAATTACCAAAAATCAACGTTGCTTTCAGTCACTTGAAACTTGCACTTTATCCTGCTGTAATTTAATGGGCTATACTTATAAAATTGCGTACCTAAAATTTTTCTAAAAATTCTGAGTAAAAAGATTGAGACAGTTTGAAACAAAAAAATTTCAAAACACACCAAGCAATCAATATACTCACGACACCATGGGCCAAATATAGTAAAACTGCGTTTTTAGTTTTAGCATTTTTTATTAGAACTTTATAATTTCAAAGATATGATAAATTCTAAAAAATTATTTGAAAAATTCAGTGGNCCAAGCAATCAATATACTCACGACACCATGGGCCAAATATAGTAAAACTGCGTTTTTAGTTTTAGCATTTTTTATTAGAACTTTATAATTTCAAAGATATGATAAATTCTAAAAAATTATTTGAAAAATTCAGTGGAACGTAGAATAAAAATGGGTACCAAATGAAAGAGAAAATTCTGTAGGATTTAAAAAAATTAAAACATTTTTGGCTTCACAAGGACGAACAGGTATTGAAATGCTCTTTTAATCAATTTTATTTTTTTAAGCTAATAAAGTTAGAAGGACTATATTCGAGGACGATGTCGAGTTTATATTACTCCCTAACATATAATTTTTTTTAAATAAATATTGCAAAATTTCAAGGATATTCAAGGATACAAGTTTTAAGGACATTTTCAATACCTCATGCACCAAAAAATTTTATCTGTTCTGTCTTTACAGAATTTTCTCTTTAATTTGATACCCATACTGTTTTCCTAAGTACATTTCACAAAATTTTTTAAACCATTATGAATTACTCATATTATTAAATTTTCAAAGTCCTTTTAAAAAATCCTGACGTCAGAGAGAAAAGCAAAAAACGCAATTTTACTGCATATATTTGGTCCATAGCTTCGCGAATATATTAATTTTTTTGTATGTGTAAAATTGCCTGAAAATATTGAACGCGGGCCGCGATGCTGGTAACAGAGGAAGAGGAAGGCCTCCTCTGCGTTGGAAAGACCAGGTGGAGAAGGACTTGGCCTCATTTGGCATTTCCAATTGGCGTCAGTTAGCACAGAAGAGAAATGACTGGCGTGCTGTTTTGGACTCGGCCAAAATCGCTTAGGCGGTTACAGCGCCAATAAAGAAGAAGAAGAGAAAATTGCCTGTCGCACGGTGTTATGTGTATGTATAATTAGCTAGACATATATAAAATGAGCTTTCCGTACACTGTTGCATGGCCTTTATATACCAGCTTTGCCTCGCACCCATGGTAACTCTAGAAGGTTGTTATCGAAAGTTATCGCTATCAAACATTCCCGTCCTTCTCTACTACATATAACCATCTGTTATTCTTTTCTGTTTTGCTTCCACCTGCCATTTGTGTTTTCAGTATTCGCCACAATATTATGGACCGGGACATGTATGAAAAATAAATGTGTTATACACGAAAAAATAAGTTATCTAACATACCCTGTTAGCGTTCTCAATTACATCAACAACCTATTTTCTTTACCTGTATACTCTTTCCACCAGCCGAACTACCCACCCGGGAACAGACGTGGGTATGGTGGGTAGTACTACCCACCTGAAAATTTCGTAGAAGAAAAATAAGTCCAATTTACTTTATTGTGCAACAAACACTAAACAATACTTGTTAAGGCAAATCTGTATTTAAAACGTTTTATAATACTTACCTGGTAACTTCAAATTTACTCAAAGCTTGCTTATTCGCAACTTAACTGGTAGCTTTTTGTTTTACAAATGAGCTTTCCGTGCACCCATGGTAACTCTAGATGGTTCTTATCGAAAGTTATCGTTATCGAACAATCCCGTCCTTCTCTACTACATAGAACCATCTGTCATTCTTTTCTGTTTTGTTTTCACCTGCCATTGGTGTTTTCGGTATTCGCCACAATATTATGGACCGGGACATGTATTAAAAATAAATGTATTATACACGAAACAATAAATTTATCTAACATGCCCTGTTAACCTTCTCAATTACACCTATATTCTTTACCTGTATACTCTTGCCACCAGCAGAACTACCCACCCGGGCACAGGGCGTTTCGCCGCCCCTGGTATTATGTGGATTTTGTTGTTTACTGTCTGTATTTTTGGCTCTTCTGTCCTATTTTCTTGGGTATGAGTAGTTGTTGCTTTGATCTCCAATATAAACGAAAAAAAGAAATCGTGCCGATAAGGTAGTTGTTTACACGGGGGCGTGGTGGAATTACGCTCCGGTGTAAATATAGCAGAAAGAAATAAATAGAACCAAGATATTGGGATTTTAGTTTTAATTCAATACAGGGTCAATTTATTTCAATATATATATATATATGTGGGTATAACAAAATATTTAAATACCTTTGGACTGGAGTGGCCTGGTAGCTGCTGTGTGCTCGTTGAACTGCTAAAACCGAAGTGAAGCACTGGACGTGCGGGGTTTTTAATCGGACCGCCGGACAACCGATGTTAAGGGGAAACTTAACGAAGGTTTATTGTCCTGAATTTGAATTAAACAAAAACTGTTTTAAAGCTTACTTGTGTAAAAGTAAACGGCGTATAATTTATAATCCCAAATCATTTTATGACTTCGTAAACTCCAAGCGAAATGTACGTGGGTTTCCTTCCGCCATGAAGTATCAAAATGCCGTCTCTAGTGATAATCAAACAATTTCTAACATGTTCGCGCTGTTTTTTGAATCCAATTATTCCATTAACTAACATGCTATCCTTTTAAACTATGTCCAATGAACTCAATAAATATCCCAGTAATATCTCCCGACGATGTAGTAGTTTATCTGAAATCCTTAAAGCAGTCCTTCTGTTATGGTCCTGACCAGATCCCTACTTGTATTCCTGTAAATTATAGATCGTTGATGTCATACAGTTCGGACGTGTTTATTTTTCGCTCTGTAATTGGCCAAGCGTAGAATAATCGCTGGTACTGCTGCTAACTTTTCTTCCAAGAATAAACTTGTTTTTCATGAGAAAGTGACTCTAATTAAGTGAAATTAATGTGAGCAGCATAATTATTATCAATTTAATATGCCGTGCATATGTGGGCAAAAAGTTGACCGTGCTCAACCGAAGGTGCAATGTGCTAAATGCAAAGAGCTTTTCCATTTAAATTGTGTTGGTATAAAACAAAGCGATCTCGACTTTTTGCTCTCTACCGATAAACTTTTCTTTTATAAATCATGTACTGCCGAACGTCGTGGATCTATTTGCTCATCTTCCCCTACTCCGACTGTGGATGTGACTGCCCCCTCTAATGCTGCTAATGGTGCTGCGAGCTCTACTGCACCGAAACAAAAAACGAATGCAAACTCTACTGAGCATGACAATAAGCATGTACTAGTGGTGCAATCAGTGGTCAAAGAACTTAGTGCACTTAAGGCAGAGAATGCCCGTTTGCTCTCCATCGTATGTGCTATGCGTGAAGATAATAAGCAATTATTAAATAAATCTGATGCTCTACATGCCGATGTTCGGTCAATACAATCTAATCTTCATGCTAAAGATGCTGAAATTTCTTTGTTAACTGCTGAAATAAAAGACATACTTAACGTTGTTTGTGGGTTCCATCAACGAGTCAAGGTTTGCACTTGCGAAGTAAACAAGAGCAAAACAATGACGGATACAGCTAATCAGCCTCTCTTGCGCTCTTCGCAGTCTATCCAAGCTGGCGATGGTGCGAATGCTAATATCGCCGATTCGACTTCCACTTTCCATGCTGCTGCTGCTGCTGAGTTAAGGTCGATTTCAACTGCTAACACAAATGGTGTGTGTACTAATTCAGTGACTGCGCCGCCTCTGCCTGCTGCCTCGTCATTCGATAAGTGCACTGTACCTGTTACCACTGCTCTCACACACACAGTGACTCCATTAACCAAGACTTTTGCTGGGGTGGCTGCCCAAAATTCCGTATTGACATCTACATTGCCTACCCAAGGTGGCCAGACTGTTGATTTGACTGCGACAATTGAACTGGCTGAAGGGAATCAACCCTCTGAGTGGATAACTGTTAAAAGAGGCAACCGGAAAACCTTAAAAAAACCGTTATTTATCGGCTCCAATAGTAATAATGAGCTAAGCGTTGTATCGCCTATGAAGTGGTTGCATGTATCCTCATTTAAGCCCACTGTATCTGTATATGACATCCTGGCTTATGTTTCGAAACATGCGGATATTGATAAGAAAATTCTTTCCTGCTTTAAGCTTGTGAAAAAGGATGCTAATATGGTTGATCTTAAGAAAATAAATTTTAAATTAGGAGTTTCGGACTCATATTACGATAAGGTTATTAATGCGAATATCTGGCCAGTCAATGTAAAGGTTCGACCGTTCCGTTTTTTCCAAAGACGGTGTAACTCAATAAGACCCTTAACTGCATTTAAGGATATTGAAGTATGTTCTACGCCTCATAGAGTCTACTACCAAAACGTTTCTGGACTTAGGACTATATCTAAGTCCCTGTATGAATTAAGTTCACATTTGGACTATGACGTTTTTGTCCTCGTTGAGACCTGGCTAACTGCTGATTTTTACGACAACGAATTTTTCGATTCAAATCTCTACAACGTCTATCGTAAAGATAGAGATTCGCTTAAAACTGGACTCTCCAGAGGGGGAGGTCTATTAATTTCTGTTCATAGAAAATATCGTTCGTCGACTCTTTTGTTGCATGTTGGAGACTCGCTTTTGGATCAACTATCTGTGTCCGTGACTGGTACTTCGACACTCATATTATGTGCATCATATATTCCTCCAAGTAGCTCCGACACTTTGTAAAAATCGCATATTGATAATATTGTAGATTTAGTATCTAATATCTAATTGTTTATATCGCAACCTAAAGGTGTAAAGGTGCCTAGTCCATTTTTTTCACA